>NW_026000305.1:45531-73067 GCF_001458135.2 Marmota marmota marmota | reverse complement strand
AAAAAAAAAAAAAAAAAAAAAAAAAGAAAAGAAAAGAAAAAGAAAGAAAGAAAAAAAAATGGGCAAATGATGGAACAGCCAGGACTTAGAGACAACTCCATATCCAGGATCCTAGGCCTGGCTTCTGATACCTCTTGTATCTAAGCACATGCCACAGCAGCACTAAGGCAGCTAGGTGAGGGAGGAAGCAGGTACTGAGTGGACCAGAGCAGGTGTCATGGGTGGACCAGACTTGTACTATCTTCTCCATGGATGTCTGCATAATCTCAGCCTTTTTAATAAAAAATTTGAGTGTTCTGTACAACCTCGAAAAGGAGAGGACTCAAATATTTTTTATGTGGTAAAGTAGAACATAAGAAAATTTATAATTTAAACTATTTGTTAGCATACAATTCAATGGCCTTAAGAACATTAACATTGTTATGAAACCATTAGGACTATCCATCTCTTAACATTTTCATTATCCCAAACTGAAACTTTGTGCCTATTAAACAATAACTTACTATGTCATCTTTACAAAAAAGGAGGACTATAAAATACCATGTTCCTCAAAAGCTCTTTTCATTCCCAGGAACCTAGATAAGTTACAGGAATAATGAAAGGAGGCCCAGACTAGACTGTCCAGATAAATACTATCTTGAAGGACACTGACTATCTCAAATATACTCCCAATAAGGAAGACAAGTGATATCTGTAGAAACTGCTTTATTATTCATACATCAGGGCAAATACTCTTTGGGATGCTGGTAGTAAAAGGAACAAAATGAACTGAGGAAACGAATAATGTCACTCTTTTATAATCTAAATAATAAATCCCTGTCCCAATGGTAACTGATACAGATCAGAGTACCATGGAGAGTGAAGTGCCTGCCCAGCCAGCTGTCACTAGACCAAGCATTGTGGAGGCAATGAAGGCACTATTTTCTGATGAAGCACTAGAATTGTCCTGTTAAATGGCGATTTACCTGTCTAGCCCTTTACCACTGGACTTTCTGACAGAACACCTGTCTAACCCATCACCAGAAGATCTTCCCCATAACATTTTCTCATAAACTTTATGTCTTACATTTCATCTCTGGGTGTCTACTTTGGTCTCACAGCAACTTACCCCATACCTAACACAATTAGACTACAGATGTTATACTTCCCCTCCTTCCCATCACTAATAAACACTATCTACTTTGTCTATTAATTTTATTATACTATTTCATATGAAAGGAATAATATATTTTTCATTTTGTCTTATTTCTCTTATCATAACGTTTCAATATTTATTTATATAGCATAATATCAGAATTTCATTCCTTTTAAGACATGACAGCATTCCACTGTGTGTGTGTATGCCATATTTTGTTTATCTATTAATCTAAACAGAGAAAATGGGGTGATTGCTGTCTTTTGACTATTATGAATAATGCTGCTATGAATATTGGTGTGCAAATATTGGTTCAAGTCCCTCCTTTTAATACATTTGAGTATATACCTAGAAGTAGAATTACTGGGCCATATGGTGTTTCTATGTTTAATTTTTTTTAACTAATAGTCACATTTTTTTCTATAGTGAATGCACCCTTTTAAATTCCCATCAGGGGCTGGGGCTGTAGCTCAGTGGCAGAGTGCTTGCTTAGCATGTGTGAGGCACTGGGTTCAATCCTCAGCACCACATAAAAATAAACAAATAAAAGCATGCTGTTCATCTACAACTACAAAAAATAAAATTAAAGTCCCATCAGTAGGCATAAGTGTAGCAATTTCTCTACATTCTTGTCAATACTTTTTTTTTCATTTTTAAGATAACAGGCATCCTAATGTATGTGAAGTAGTATGTCATTATAGTTTTGATTAAAATTTCCCCAGTGATTATAAATGTTGATTTTTTTTGGTACCAGAGATTGAATTCAGGGGCACTCAACCACTGAGCCACATCCCCACGCCTATTTTGTATTTTATTTAGAGACAGGGTCTCACTGAGTTGCTTAGTGCCTCACTTTTGCTGAGGATAGTTTTGGACTTGCAATCCTCCTGCCTCAGCCTCCCAAGCAGCTGGGATTAAAGGCATGTGCCACTGCACTTGGTGAGCACCTGTTTGTATGCCTATAGGACATCTGTATATCTTCTTTGGAGAAAGGTTTGTTCAACTCCTTTTTCCCATTTTTTAAAAAAATATTTTTAGTTGTAGATGGACACAAAACTTTATTTTATTGATTTTTATGTGGTACTTAGGATCAAACCCAATGCCTCATATATGTGAGGCAAGTGTTTTACCACTGAGCCACTACCCCAGCCCTCCTTTGCCCATTTTTTAATGGGCTCTTTGTAGATAACTACTTTGGGTAGTATTGATATCTTGACAATAATTTTTGTAATCCATGAACACAGAATACCTTTTCTTTATTTATGCTTTCTTTAATTCCTTTCAGCAAATGTTTTGACATATTCAGTATAAAAGTCTTTAACTTCCTTGATTGATTTTTTCTGAAGTTTTTTTTTTTTATAAAAGTAGCCATTTTAAAAAATTCTTTTAGTTGTAGGTGGACTTAATACCTTTATTTATTTATTTATTTTTTATGTGGTGCTGAGGATTGACCCCAGTACCTCACACATGCTTCACAAGTGTTCTACCACTGAGCTATAGCTGCACCCCAAAGTAATCATTATCTTTGCAAAAGTAATTGTTTTCTTCATTTCTTTTTAAATAATTTATTTTAGTGCATAAAGTACAAATGGTTTTGCTTGTTGATATTTTATCTTACAACTTTTGCTGCATTTGTTCATTACTTCTACAAGTTCATTTATGGAATCTTAAGGGGTTTCTATATGTGATATCATGTTATCTTCAAAGAGGGATAATCACACTCTACTTTCCAAATTTGGATGCCTTTACCTTCTTTCTCTTTTCTGATTGTACTGGCTAGTACTTCCAATGCTATGCCTAATAAAAGTGGCAAAAGTGCTCATCTTTATCCTGTTCTATCTAAGAAAATACAAAAAAAAAATTGGAGTTTCACAATTTAGTATGATGTTAAATGCAGGTTTCATGGTAATTTCCATCTGTTACTAGTTTGTTGAGTATTTTGTCATGAAAGGATGTCAACATTTTGTCAAGTTTTTTGTCTGCATCAATGGAGATATTCACATGGTGTTTTGTCTTCTATTAATGTGGTTCATTACAATGATAGAGTGATTCTTGCATACTGGGAATAAATCCCATAAAAATAATGACTATTATGAATATTATTCCAATGGTATATAATCTTTTCAGTGTGATATTGTTTTTCTCCCCCTAGTATTTTTATAGCTTTTTAAAATATTTTTAGTTGTTGATGGACTTTTATTTTATTCATTTATTTATATGTGGTGCTGAGAATTGAACCCAGTACCTCACACATGCTAGGCAAGCACTCTGCCACTGAGCCACAACCCCAGCTCTCACCCACTAATATTTTGTTTAGGATTTTTTGCACCAAAATTTATAAAAGATGGTGGTCTGTGATTCTCTTTTCTTGAAGTATTCTTGCCTACCTTGAGTAGTAGAGTAATGCTAACCTCATGAAATGAATTAGGAAGTATCTTTCCTCTTCAGGTTTTTTAAAAAGTTTGGGAAGGATTGTTGTTCATTCTTTTTCACCATTTTGTAGATTTCCCAGTGAAATCATCTGTTCCAGGGGTTTTCTTTTTTCCTTTTTTATGGGTACATAATAATTAGACAAAATAGTGGATTTCATTGTGATATATCTATCCATGCACCTATAATAATTTGGTCAGTTTTATTCTCCGGGGATTTTCTTTGTTGGAAAGCTTTGGTTTCTGATTCAATGGGCTTATTAGTTATGAATCCATTTTTGTTTATTCATGATTAATATTGGTAGAATGTTTTCTAGGAATTTGTCCAATAAATATAGGCTTTCCAATTTGGGGTACACATTTATTCAAACTACTTGCTATAGTTTGTATCTGAAATGTTCCCTGAAAGGTCATGTGTTAAAGGCTCTGTAGCTAGCCTGTGGTACAATTGGGAGGTGTTAAAACCTATTAGATGTGGGATTTAGTGGGAGGAAATTAGACCGCTGCAAAAATGACTTTGAAGGGGATACTGGGACCCTGGACCTTTTCTCTTTCTTACTTCTTGGCTCCTGTGAGGTGAAAAGCCCTCCTCCACCGCATGCTCCCACTATGATGTGCTGTACTGCCACAGACTTAAAGCAAGAAGTCCAAGTGAAAGAGGTCTGAAACCTCTGAAACCATGAGCCAAAATAAACCTTTTCTCCTTAGAAGGTGATCATCTCAAATATTTTGTCATAGTGATAGAAAGCTGACTACTATGGTACATTCTTATCATCCTTTTTAGTTCTACAAAAGATACTGATGGCCTCAATTTCATTTATTACTTTAGTAATTTGAATCTTCTATTTTCCTAGCCAATCTAGCTCAAAGTTTATTATAGTTTGGATATTAAATGTCCCCCACTGTCTCATGTGTTGAAGGTTTGGTCCCCAATTCATCAACATTCAGAGGTGGGGCTTTTGGTAAGTGATTGGATCATGAGGGCTCTGACCTCATCAGTGGATTGATAATTTGACTACATAATTGGGAGATGGTGGACAATATAGGAGGTGGGACCTAGTTAAAGGAGAGAGTCTTTGGGGGTTTTATCTTGTCCTTGGCCCCTTTCTTTTTCTCTCCTTCCACGCCACCATGAAATGAGCAGCTATGCACCACCACACCCTCTCTACCATGATATTGTCCATCACCATGCAATGGAGTCAGCTGATAATGAACTGAAACCTCTATAACCATGAGGCAAAATGAATATTTTCTCCTTTAATTGTTCATGTCAGGTATTTTGGTCACAGGGACAAAAGCTTAGTAGCATGAGGTTTGTTTTTGTTTTTTATTGATCTTTTCAAAGAAAATAACAATTTTATTTTCTTTATTGTGTTCCAATTGTTCCTTTTACTTATCTCTGTGATAATTTTTATGATTTCTTTCTTTATGCTAGTCTTGGCTTGATTTGTTCTTGTTTTTCTAGTTTTTTAAGCTATAAAACTAGATTGTTAATTAGAAATATTTCTTCTTTCCAGTCAACACATAGAGCTATAAATCTTCTTAATACTGATTTTGTTGCATCCAGTTTGTTTTTGAAAAGCAGTGTTTTAATTTTATAATACTCAAAGCAGTTTCTATGTTTCCTTGTGATTTCTTCTTTGGCCTATTATATCTTTAAAAGTGCATTATGGGGGCTGAGGTCATGGCTCAGTGGTGGAGTACTTGCCTAGCATGTGTGAGGCACTAGGTTCAATTCTCAGCACCACATACCAATAAATGAATAAAATTTAAAAATTCGTCAAAAACTAATAAAAATATTTTTAAGTACATTATGGAATGTGGAAAATACATATATTTTTTGTATTTTCCATGTATTATTGATTTTCAAATTTCTTCTATTGTGATTGAAAAGAACACTTTGAATGATTTTGACCATTATTTCTTCATATAACTTCTCCTTTCCATTTTCTCTTTCCTACTTCTGATATCCTTTTAATGCATATAATTTATCCACTTAGTGGTGTAGTCCTGGTAGTCACTTGGGCTCTGTCCACTGTTCTTCATTGTTTTATTTCTTCTCCTCACAAATGGAATTGCAAATACTGCATTTTCAAGTTTGATGATTATTTCTTCTGCCTGTTCAAATTTGCTATTGATCGCATCTGCTGGAATTTTTCAATTCCATTGTAACATTTTTGTCTCAAGAATACTGTTGCTATCTTTTTAAAATTTCTATCTATTCATTGACATTATCATTTTGTTCATGAATCATTTTCTTTTTTCCTTTATTACTATTTTGTCTAAATTTCTTCTTAGCTCTTTGAAGATATTTAAGACATCGTTTTAATGTCTTGGTCCCATAAATCTACTATCTGCATTTCCTGAGGGATAATTTTGTAAATTTATTTTATTCTTTTCATGGGTCATGTTTTCACCCTTGTAACTTTTTGTTTAAAATTGTAAATTTGAAAATACAACCAATTCTCTGTGTTGGAAGATTGGTTTGGAGCCAGGGTATTGTTTTATTAATTCCCTGGGGCATATTCTGGGCTTTGGGATCAGGCCAAGGCATAAATGAAAGTTCTTCTCTGGTCTTTTCTTTTTGTTTCATTTTTTAATTTGGGTCATAAACAGGATGCACAAAGCACAATTTATAAAAGGAAAAATTAATTAATTGAACTTCATAAAATTAGAACCATCCATGAAAAGTCAACTTACAGACTGGGAGAGAGCAATTTCAAACTAGATATCCAGCAAATGCCTATTAGCTAGAATATTTGAAGAACTCTTAAAATCTGAATATTAAGGTTTTTTCCGTTTCTTGGCTGTGATAAATATGAAAGTGTTTTTGAATACTCCTGCAATAATCATGAGTGTACAGAAAAGTCTTCAGCATACAGATTTATGTATATTTCTTTTGAATATATGTACCCAGAAAGAGGATTGGTGTGGTGAGCCGCTTCTGCCGTTTATGCAAATTATGGTCGCCATTACAAGATGGCGCTGGCTCCGCTGTGGTCTGTGACAAACAACTCCTTATTTGGGAGAGTTGGCGCATGACTTTTCATCACCCTATGAGAAAGCTCCACGTGGCTGCTTTGCATTGGGGCTTGAGATGCTTTATTAAGGCTGGGAGGGGCATCCGAGAAGGAGAAGAAGAACTATCAAGGGCCTGAAATAAACTGGTGAAAGAAGATTCCTGAGTGTTGCATCTTCCTTGCGGGCAAGGGGTTGCGACAGATTGGTTCTTTATTTGGTATTTCTATTTTTAGTTTTTTTAAAGAAACTCTACAAATGCTTTTCATAATGGCTGCATAGATTTACATTTTCACCAAGAATGCACCAGTGTTCCTTTTTCTTCACATCCCTGATAACACTTTTATTTTTCATTATTTTTGTTATAGTCATTCTAATATTTGTGAGGTGATAATCTTACTGTGATTTTTAAAATTTATTTATTTATTTAAGAATTTAACCTTTATTATTTATTGATTTATTTTTATGTGGTGCTGAGGATCAAACCCAGTGCCTCACCCACACTAGGCAAATGCTCTAGCACTGAGCACCCCAGCCCTCACGGGTCAGTGTGTGCTTTTTTCATGTGTGTGATCTGTCATATGTATTCTTTTTTAATTTTTTTTATTTATTCTTTTAGTTTTAGGTAGAAACAATATCTTTATTTTATTTTTTTATGTGGTGCTGAGGATCGAACCCAGTGCCTCATGCATGCCAGGTGAGCGAGCTACCACTTAAACCACATCCCCAGCCCTGTCATATGTATTCTTTTGAGAAATGTCTATTTAGGTTTTTTGCCCATTTCTTTTCTTTCTATATTTTACTTGTTTTTGTTTTTCTTCTTTCTATATTTTTAATATAATTATTTATTTTCTCGCTAGTTAGACATTGGAGTCCTAGTTAGACATTTTGTATGGTAGCCCCTTATTGGATGTATGATTTGCAAACATTTCCTCCCAGTCTGTGAATTGTCTGTTCACTCTCCTTCTTTTCCTGTTTAGAAGCTGTTTAGTTTGATGAAATCCAATTTTTTTTTATTGGTTGTTCAAAACATTACAAAGCTCATGACATATCATCTTCCATACATTTGATTCAAGTGGGTTATGAACTCCCATTTTTTACCCCAAATACAAGTTGCAGAATCACATCGGTTACACATCCACATTTTTACATAATACCATATTAATGACTGTTGTATTCTGCTACCTTTCCTATCCCCTACTATCCCCCCTCCCCTTCCCTCTCATCTTCCCTCTCTACCCCATCTGCTGTTGTTTAATTCTCTCCCTTGTTTTCTTTTTTCCCCTTTACCCTCACAAACTCTTATATGTAATTTTGTGTAACAATGAGGGTCTCCTTCCATTTCCATACAGTTTCCCTTCTCTCTCCCTTTCTCTCCCCCCACTCATCTCTGTTTAATGTTAATCTTTTCCTCATGCTCTTCTTCCCTGTTCTGATCTTAGTTGCTCTCTTTATATCAAAGAAAACATTTGGCATTTGTTTTTTAAGGATTGGCTAGCTTCACTTAGCATAATCTGCTCTAGTGCCATCCATTTCCCTGCAAAATCCATGATTTTGTCATTTTTTAGTGCTGTGTAATACTCCATTGTGTATAAATNTTTTTTTTTTTTTTTTTTTTTTTTTTTTTGCAGGGTAGGGTACCAGGGATTGAACTCAAGGGCACTCAACCACTGAGACACATCCCCAGCCCTATTTTGTACTTTATTTACAGACAGGGTCTCACTGAGTTGCTTAGTGCCTTACTTTTGTTGAGGCTGGCTTTGAACTTGTGATCTTCCTGTCTCAGCCTCCCTAGCCACTGGGATTACAGGAATATGCCACTGTGCCTGGCAGGTATCAGGTTTTTTTAAATTTTTTTTAAAATTGTAGATTGACACAATAACTTCATTTTGTTTTATTTTTATGTGGTGTCTCACATGGACGAGGCAAGGACTCTACCACTAAGCCACAAGCCCAGCCTCTGGCTGGTATGAGTTTTGATCTTATGAGATATTATTTTTGTGTTGAATCAATAGGTGTTCTCTTAGTATTCAATACTGCAGTCCTCAACCCAATTAACTGTATTTCCTCCAATATTTTAAAGCACTAATTGGAATCATTCTATCTTTCCTCTCCTAGCTCAGGTTTACACTTGTTCCTCCTAGTCTTTCTTTTCCCCCTTGCCTTACCTGCCCCTGTCCCAAATTGCCACCCCATTTTTCTTCTTTTCATCCTAGTGTGCATTATTTTTCTCCCTTTTAACATTTCTTATTTTTGTCTTTCCATTTTTTGTCTTTTCAACTCCTATGTAGTTTCACAGCAATTCACTAGTGTAATAAGTAACTTTTCAGCCTATTTACGAATATTCCTGATATTTTATAATTGGATTAGAGGAATTGTGGAGAATGTTTTCAACAGGTTTTTACCCTAAGGTTTATTAGTAGATGGTTTTGCTCTGTAGTGATTGTAGTTAAGAAGGCTTAGTATCTTCCTCAAAGTGGTGCTGAATACTGGCCATAGCAGCAGGTCCATGTTGAGTGGGAGTATCAATACTTAGTCTCCCAGCCTGAGGTGCCGCAGTCTGGCTGGGCACAATCAGGAGCCACTTGTCAAAAGAAACTAACTTTATTTTTAGAACCACACACGCCAAACAAAACAGCCTCTCAGGAAAAATCCTCAGAGCCTCAACTGCCACCACCGGCTTTTCACAAGCCTCTCTCTCCAACACAAGCCTCTCTCTTCACCTCCCACAGTCCTCCTGCTCTTGAGGCCGATTGGCTGGGTCATGTGGGCGGAGCCAAAAAAGTCCCCCAGTGAGCAGCTCCCTGGTCTGAAAGGGCAGGGAAACAGCCCAATGAGCATCACCGCAGAGGAGCCAATCAGCTAGATGTTGCTGGGGCCGCTGTGAGCCAATCATCAGCCGGCAGCTGGAAGTTTGCTGGCAGCTGGAAGTTTGCTGGGGCCCCTTCGGCTGTGGCTCTCAACACTGAGGCACTTAAGAGAAAGAAATTCACTAAATAATCCCTCTTCCATTTCCTCTGCTCCTGTCTCAATGTTACCCATTTTTCTTCCTTCTATTTTACCTTTACTATTTTTCCTTTTCTTTCTTTCTTCATCAATCTGTCCATTTCTTCTTTCCATTTTCAACTCCTATATAGTTTAATAGTAATCTCACTTTCATTTTTTAATTTTTTGTGGTGCTGGTGATTGAACCCATGGCTTTGTGAAGTAATGTTGTTGAATAGGTTGAGAAATTAGTTATTAAAGATAGTGAGATTGGGCTTGGGATATAGCTCAGTTGGTAGAGTGCTTGCCTTGCATGCACAAAGCCCTGGGTTTGATCACCAGAAAGAAAAATGGTCCCAGCTTTGGCCATGTGTTGAGCAGTCAGCCCACATAGTTACTGAAGAAGGGCTTGTATGTTATTGCCCAGTTGTGATGGAGTGTCATCCAAGGAATAGTTTTTTTCAGGCTGTTGTGGACCTGAAAAGCATTTCTATTCAGCTCCACTGCATGTTACTGGTTTTAGTCAGCTGTGATGAATCTAACAGGTCACCTCATCCACCTTGACAGCAGTGGGTACAGATAAAAGAACAGGATAGGGGCCCCTACACACGGCTTTTAATGGTTGGATGTTCCAGTCTTTTACCTATATTAGATCTCCTGGTTGATAAGGGTGAACTGAAGTAGAGAGGCTGATTGGGACACATTCTTGGATCCATTTATGTATCTTAATTAGGATCATCCCCAAGTCTTGTTTCTGTTGTTTCAGGGTGATATTGCCAATTTCTGAGAAGGCCTTGATTACATTTGTGAGCCTTTTATACAGAATTTCATAAGGAAAGAACCCAGTTTGTTTATTAGAATTGAACGTAATTCTAAGTAGGGCTATGGGCAGCACTTGTATTCATTTTTTTTTCTGGTATGGCTAAGTTTAGAAACTTTGTTGCCAATTATCCAGGAAAGAGAACTGCCCACCATTGGGAGTGAAGGTGATTTGTGCTTGGAGTTTTGTTGCTGTTTGTTTTATTTTGTTTTAATATTTTTTTAGTTGTAGATGAACACAATATCTTTATTTTATTTATTTATATGTGGTGCTGAGGATCAAACCCAGTGCCTCACATGTGCTAGGCAAGAGCTCTACCACTGAGCCACAACCCAAGATCCTGTGCTTGGAGTTTTGACAGAGGAACAGGGCAGTCCAGGAGAAATAGGAGTTCATGAGTAATTAGGTGAGTTCCAATGTTGCAGGAACAGGGATTCAGAAATGGTCAATCTGTGGCCTCCTACTATTATTCTGACCATAGGTTCTTGGGGGGTGAGGGGAATAGAGCATAGTCTCTCCTAGTCTTCTGAGCAGTCTTTCAGTGAAACTGAAAGGCTAATAAAACCTTCACAAGCCTGAGAACTCCTAAGGGTGAGTGTCTTCTCCTTCTGGCTTGCCCCTTACTCTTATGACCACAGTGACTCTGTGGGGGCATTCTTTTTCTAGTGACTTTCTTATGACACTGGGCACATTGATTTTACCCTAGGCATCTCAGTCTGTTGAACTTGCGTTGTATGAAGACTCTCCTTGTTTTTGTCTGCCTCTTTCTTTTTCCTTTTTCTTTCTTTCTTTTTTTGTCTGCCTTTATTTTTCTTTCTTTCTTGATTGCTTTTGTACAATCTTCCACTCAGGTCCACTGCCAACATATCCATTTTCTTCTTTCATGTTTTGGACATTTTCTTGGTGGGCCTCTTAATTTCAGTGGACAAAGACCTTGGTAGCAATTTTAATCAGCTGACTTGCATTCATTCTAGCAAAGTCCTCTAGCTTTTGGAGCGTTCAGAAAAAGTCTTCCCGAGATTGACTCACAAAGGTTGCATTGATCATTCTTTGGTTTTCAGTAGCTGCTGCATCAAAGGGGGTATAAAAATGGAATGTCTCACACAGACTTTATAGAACTGGCTTGGGCTTTCTTTTGTGCTTTGAAGGAACTTGGTAGACTTGTTCGTGTTCATGGTCTTCTTGTTTCCCACTTTCATCCCATTAATGAGTGCTTCCAGGTAGCTGATAATCTTTGGCAACATTCTGATCCCATCCTGGATCTTCGTGAGGGAACTGATTTGGGGCATACTGATGTGCACCCTCAGCATCATGTTGGAGCATGTTAGGGCTCTCTGAGTGATTCAGCAGTGTTCTTCTATGTTGAAGAGGGTCCGGAGCAGTTGCTGGTAATCTGAATAGATGGATTTATAAGTTTGGATAACAGACTGTAGCAAGTTAATCACGGCCTGGGGCTTTTTAGTAAATGAAGGAGTGTGATGCTTCTAGTTTAGAAGGTCAGTGGTGGTGAATGACTGGTACACAAAGACATGGTCACCTCCCTGAATTTGGCCCTCTTGGTCAAGATAAATAGGAATTCATGTCTCTCTTAGAGGCATCTGGAGTGACTCCGAATTCTGCCCGACCAGCTGTCTTCTTGCACCTTGTTGGTGTTGGAGAGTTCTAAACTTTGGCTATGGAGATTGATGAGACATTATAAGGAAGGCACTGAAACCCTGGGAGGACTCAGAGAAGAAAGCCTCTGTTGAGAAGAGTGAGGGTGCCAGTGGAGTTGTCAGCACTCTTGGTGGCAGAATGTTGGGGAGCCTGTAGGGCATTGGATTGTCCTCTGCATTGTCTGTCAAGACAGGTGCCTGTGTCCATAAGCCTTGTCATCATAACTTTGGAATGTTGTGTGTATGCCTTAAGCCATGAGGGTTTATTTCTGACTAGATCCCACCAAATATTGATATAAGGAAGCTGATCTGGGTGCCCTGACTTTTCTATGACCACCAAATAAACAGACCAGATAATCTTTTGGTCAACTTACCCTTCAGAAGGCCACCCTGATTCAATCTCACAAAGAGTCTTAATTTTTGAGGGGTGAGTTTAATACTAGTGTCAGCAGTAAATCCCTTCTAAAAATTCTTTAACATACATTCTAAAGGAGTACACTTACTCTCCTGTCCACCCATTTTCACCCTTTACCAGACATCAAGACAGACACAGAAGGGAGTGGGGTTTTGAAAGAAAGGCAAGGGGTCTTTTTTTTCCTGAAACACAAAGGAAAACAATGCTGCTTGTCTTGTCTCTGGCAGCTTACCTCTTGGGGACTTAGGATCCTCTTAATCTTAGTAGGATGCAGTATAAACTCCTGACCAGGAGTTTCCACCTAGATGTATGTAGGTGAAAATTTGCCTTTGACTGTATGAGGCACCATGGAACCATGGGTTGAAAGTCAACACTTGCTTTAGTCCCTGGGCTGGGTCAGAACCTTTCTACTGTCCATCTCATTCACACACTTTCATATGACAACAGCTCTCCACCCAATTTCCAGACCTCAGAGATACCATTTCACTCATATTGTTCCACTCCTGACAGGACTACTCAGGTGTCTCTGACACATCTTCACTCTATCAATCCACATATAATGACAGATTTACTAGGGTGTCTATGGGAAGTAATTAGGCTCCCCTTCTGTCCTTAAGGGCAGGAATGATAAATTGGAACCTGGGTTCTTACCAATTCAGACAGGCTATGCTCCAGGTGTTGGTTGCTAAGTCTCACCCAGTTTTGCTATTGCCCCATGTCCCACAATGTTAGCACTGGGATAGGACCCCATCAGCAAGAGAAATAACCCATTGGCTCCAGAGGTTGTGACCAGTCCTGTGGCATCCTCAGCAGTTCCCCAGCAAACAAGGGAGGTGAAAGACCACCATATCTGATTCCTATTTTCCTGGCCAATGCACCAGAAACGTAGCAGGAAATGAGGATCAGGATACTGAAATCTGGAAGCAACACTTTATTAGTGGCACCATGGCCCAGAGGGATAATTCCTAAAGTCTGAGCCCTGAGAAGAGCAGGGCTTTTACTTTTACACATAAGCAATTTGGAGGTACATTAAGGCAAGGGAGTTAGTGCAACTCTATTGGAGGGTGCATTCTACATCCTTATATGGGTACAAAATTGTCAACAACCTAGGGACTTTAAGCTCATAAAGCTTAGGGATTCTACTGCACTAAGGCTAAAGGAGGATTGTTCTTTCTCTGCTATTTTGTTTCCTGCTTCTACTACTGTGGTTATCTTTTACAGGTACCTGTTAGCCATTGTAGTTAAGTGTCAGTAAACAGAGCTGCTGTGTTTCAGAGTTCAAAACCACAGCCTGTCAGCTCTAAAAATGCTAAAGTTCCCATTTTTCTCTACCACATGATAAATATATAAAATTATTATCTGTCAAATTAAAATTAAATTTGAATTTTTAAAGTTATTGAACGCCTTCAAACTATAAGATCACATATCACCTTAAGAACGAAAAAATAAGAACAAATAGAAAACAAAGAAAGTAGAATGGTGGACATAATAAAGATAAGGAAATAGCAAGGAGAAAAGGAACATAATATGTCCAGAAATATGAATTGTATTTTTTAAAAATGAAATTTATTAGATTTCAATCATATGGACCAAGAGATTACAAGAAACAAATTGAAAGTGCTGCTTGTAGCTAGTATGAAGACAAACAACAAGTGTTGGCAAGGATGTGGGGAAAAAGGTACACTCATACACTGCTGGCGGGACTGCAAATTGGTGCAGCCAATTTGGAAAGCAGTATGGAGACTCCTTGGAAATCTGGGAATGGAACCACCATTTGACCCATCTATTCCTCTTCTTGGACTATACCCCAAAGGACTTAAAAACAGCATAGTACAGGGACAGAGCCACATCAATGTTTATAGGAGCACAATTCACAATAGCTAAACTGTGGAGCAAACCTAGATGTCCTTCAGGGGATGAATGGACAAAAAAAATGTGGCATTTATACACAATGGAATATTACTCAGCATTAAAAAAGAACAAAACTATGGGATTTGCAGATAAATGAATGGTGTTGGAGAAGATAATGTTAAGTGAAGTCAGCCAGTCCGCAAAAAACAAATGCCAAATGTTTTCTCTGATATAAGGGGGGGGTGACTCATAGTGGGATAGGGAGGGAGAGCATGGGAGGATTAGATTAATTCGAGATAGGCGAGAGGGGTGGGAAGGGGAGGGGATTAGCAAGGATGATGGAATGTGATGGTCATCATTATACAAAGTACATGTATGAAGACTTGAATTGGGTGTTAACATACCTTCTATACAAACAGAGATATGAAATTGTGGTATATATGTGTATTAAGAATTGTAATGCAAAAAAGTACATGTATAATGGCATAAATTGATGTGAACATACTTTATATACATAAATACGAAAAATTGTGTTCTATATGTGTAATAAGGATTGTAATGCATTCCACTGTTATGGTGTATTAAAACAAAACAAAAATGCTGCTTGACTACAGTAATCATTTTACTATACAGGTATATGAGACATCATATAGTATATCTATGTAAAATGTACACATTTTTATAAGGTTTCATCCCACTGTGATGTAAAAGAATGAAAGGGCAGATTTCACTACAAAACCCAAAACAATAAAGAGTAGGAAAGAAACAGTACAAAAAATTATATCAATTTGACAAATTTAATGAAATGGAGCAACTCCTTGAGAGATGCCTATGGAAAAAGAATTAGGAAACCGGAATAGCCTTAAGAAGGTTAAAGAGATTGAATTAATAGTTTAAAATGTTTTCTGAACAATAAGATCTAAGTCCACACCATGTAACATATGTATTTAAAATACAAGTAAGGCAAAGTAATACCGGGTCTAAAAAACTCTGTTCCAAGATACAGGCGTGATCACTTTATGAGATTGGTCATTCCCTGATACCCCAAGAAAATAGATGAGAAAAAAATTTAGGTTAGTATTATTTGCAAACACAGATGCAAAAATCCTCAAAATATAATAGCAAATTGAATCCAGTGATGTGTAAAATTTAATAAAATAGTGGGGTTTATCTAAGGAATAAAACATGGACTAATTCAACTTTTGAAAATCAATGCCATTCATATTAACAATTAAGAAGAAAAACATGATGGCCACAGAAAAACCACTTGAGAAAATTCCACACACATTCAGAAAACAACTCAAAAAAGTTATCTTTGTTACTTAACAGACATAATCAAGAAAACCTACAGCTAATATGATGACCCATAACGGTGGTCAATTGACCACTTTTCCTCTACGATGGCAAATAAGAAGAGGCTGCTAAATTTCAGCATTCTTTTAATTGAAACCACACACATTAACAACTAACAAAATTGCTGAAAGTCCTCTCACACGCAGGCAAATCGCTCGCAGTCACGTGAGCACCACAGCGAGCCTATAGCTGTCTGCCGCGCCGGGCAGGGACCCTTCTCNTTGCTAGAAGTTCCTCAGTAGGTAGACTGTAGCTGTTTTAATGGGTCTTTCTGATCCCGTTAATGTGGAGATACCGAAAGTGCTGCTTCCTCGCCGGCCGCCATGTTGGATCACCTCATGAAATCCAATTTTTCTGTTTTGCTTTTGTTCCTTATGTTTTTGAGGTTATATCCGAGAAATCATTGACCACACTATCTCATGAGACATATATCTTATATTTTCCTTTAATAGTTTTAGTTTCCAGCTTTATATTTTAAACTTAAGTTTATTTTAGTTGACTCTTTTATATGGGCTGAGATTGGTGTCCAATTTAATTCTTCAGCAAGTTTTTCCAGCATCATTTATTGAATAGATGGTCCTTTCCATATTATGGTTCCTGGCAACCTTATCAAAAGTCAAACAACCATGAATATGTGGCTTTACATTTCTCTATTTTATTACATTGGTTTATTTATCTGTTTTTATGCTAGTACCATGGTATTTCAATTAATATAGACTTGTAATGTATTTGAAATCATGTAGTACGATGCATCCTGCTTTTTTTTTCCCAAGCATTTTTTGATTGTTGGCTCTTAGTGGTCTTTGGTGGTTCCATAAAACTTTTCATACTTTTTTTCTTTTTATTTCTTTAAGGAATGATTCAAGAAATTTTAACAGAGATTACACTGAATTTGTAGATCACTTTGGGTAGTATGGACATTTTAACAATTCTCCCACACATCCCATGTTGGTGAGGGAAAAGGTTCCCCTCCAAAGGGATGGGCTGGCTGAGAAATAAAGGTTAAGAAAATAGTACTATTAAATAACCATAGGACACAGAAATATGGTTTCAGAGCGGGGGCGGAGATAGGACAAGCTGACCAGACAGGTGCAGCTTCTAACAAAGAAAGGCCCCCACATTGGTTTTATTTACATCAGAACAAATCAAAGGGATTCAATAGAAAGTTATTCACAAAAACAGGATAGAGGTGGGGGCAGGGTAGGCTGCTCAGTTCCTAATCGGTCAAGCCCATCTCCAGTGACGCCTGGGACCTTTTTGGGCAGAGCTGAGTGGGAGTTTATGTATATCTGGTCATCTTGTCAGTGGGATTGCCACTGTAAATTCCCAGAAACCAGAACTTCCCTCTCAATCGCTTCAATGATGAAAAGGTTCACACACATTTTATGGGTGGCTTCCCACAAACAATATTTATTCTTCCAATCTATCAACACAAGAAATATTTCCATTTATTCATGCCGTTTTCAATTTCTTTCATCGATATTTTAGTTTTCAGTATGCAGATATTTTAAATTTGCTCCTAAATATTTTATTAATTTTGGTGCTATTGTAAGTGGCATTCTTTTCCTGAATACAGTTTCAGATAGATCACTGTCAATATAAAGAAATGCCAATGAATTTTGAACCTTGATTTTGTATTCTGCAACATTTCTGCATTTGCTTCTCAGTTTTAACAGATTTTAGGAGTCATCTTTTGGGTTTTCCAAATACAAAATCCTGTTTTCAACAAATATGTAATCTCACATTGTCTTTTCTTATTCAAAATAGTTAAATATAAAAAAGAACCAAAGGGCACAAGATGGGTTATTATACTAAAATATGCTATGTATAAAAAAATGGAATACTATGCAGACTTTAAAAAACAAGCTTTTTATATTTGCAACAAAATGAACAATCCTAGAGACTGGTATGCTATTTAAATAAGTCAGGCTCAGAGAGACAAATCTCTGTGATCTCAGCTATACATCAATTCTAAAAAAGCTGAGATCATAGAAAAGAGTAAAAGGGTGATTACCAGAGGTTGGTTAAAGAAAAGAAAAATACTGGTCAAAGTGTAAAAATTTGCACTTAATAGGAGGAATAACTTTTGATGATCTATTGCATGGCATGATGACCACAATTAATATTAATATATTGTATTTTTCAAAAGAGCTAAAAGAGATCAATTCATATGTTCTCACCACAAAGTAATGGTATATATTTGAAATAATAGGTACACAAATCAGCTTGGAAATTCTACAAATTGTACATTATGGAAAACATATTTTACACTATAAACATATACAATTATCTATCAAATGAAAATTAATCTAAATAAAAAGATAAAGTTATTAAAGTACCAAAAATAATATCAGATTTCACCTTAAGAACTAAAAAATGTAATAGAAAAATGAACCAAAAGGAAGCACAATGGTGGAAATGGTAAAGATAGGCAGAAAAAAATTAAACTGGTAAGATTAGAATCATATTGATCAAGAAATTATAAAATAAGAAACAAATTTAATATGGCAGTGAGTAAACTAATTATTTTACTAACATATAGTAAATCAATGTAAAATGTACACACATTATTTCATTTTTATAAGGTTTCATCCCACTGTGATGTAAAATAAAGAAAGGGTAGATTTTGCTACAAAACCAACAAACAGTAGAAGAGTAGGAAAGAAAGTACAAAAAATGTATAAATTTGACAACTTTGATGAAATGGAGCAATTCCTTGAAAGATACCCACAACTCACACACACACACACACACACACACACACACACGAAACCTAAATAGCATTAAAATGATAAAGAGATTGAATTAATAGTTGGAAAATCTTTCCCAAACAATAAAATC
Organism: Marmota marmota marmota; assembly: GCF_001458135.2. NCBI lineage: Eukaryota > Metazoa > Chordata > Mammalia > Rodentia > Sciuridae > Marmota > Marmota marmota. Next base: position 54,565 of record NW_026000305.1, on the reverse strand, counting down.
TAGAAAAGACCGTGTAAGACATATATTCCAAAAACGACTCAGGCAAAGTAATACCCGTCTATCTCTTCCAAGATACAGAGGGTGCGATCACTTTTCCGACTAATTTTATGAGACTGGACTTTCCCTGATACCAGGAGAAAATATATGAAGAGAGGAGAAAAATTTAGATAAACATTCTGAACAAAGATGCAAAAAACTTCAAAAAATTATTAGCAAATTGAATCAAGTGATATGTAAAATTTAAGAATAGGACACAAAGCAGGGTTTATCTTAAGAAAAAAAAATGAATGTCTTTATGGTTGCAGAAAAGCCACTTGAGAAAATTCCATATCCATTATGAAAACAATTCGAAAAAAGTGTCTTTGTTAACTTGTTAAAAGACATAGTCAAGAAAACCTACAGCTAATTTGATGACCCATAACGGTGGTCAATTGACCACTTTTCCTTTACGATGGCAAATAAGAAGAGGCTGCTAAATTTCAGCATTCTTTTAATTGAAACCACACACATTAACAACTAACAAAATTGCTGAAAGTCCTCTCACACGCAGGCAAATCGCTCACAGTCACGTGAGCACCACAGCGAGCCTATAGCTGTCGTCTCTGTGGTCACACGCCACGCAATGATCTCGCGATGCTCAGCCCTCTGTATCACAGAACGCTGAGAAGGCCCCACCCCTGTGCGTCAGGTTCCCCCACCCACGTGACCTCCAAAAGGTCAAGTACCAGGAACTTCGCTTTAAGTGGGCTGCCGGGATCTTGGCTTACTGACGAGTGGAGTCGGAATTACAAGCCACAGATCCTTGGAACTGCCATCAGTGGCGTGTTCTGGCTGAAGTTTAATTAGAATCTGACACAAATCCCAACCGGTCCACAAACTTTCATATCCTGTCACGGTGGACAGTTTTCCTGGTAGGAGGAACATTAGCTGGGAGGAGAATTTTACTCTGGGATTGGGCTTTGAAGGGTAGTCGAGTGGATGCCACAAGTGGGCGTCGTGAAGAGAGGGGCTGGGAAGCGGTAGGGAGAGGACTTTGCGATTGTGGCTTAACTTCTGTACAGTTCTGATTATGGCGCGTGCAGGTGTGTGTGTGTGTGTGTGAGAGAGAGAGAGAGAGAGAGTCAGAGAGTCAGAGTCCATCTGTCTGATCCACGTGTGCGTCCTCCCCTGGTCTTAAACTCATGGGAACTGTTGGGGGTAGGAAGAGAGGTGGGGGCAGGCAAAGCGCCAGCCTGGGGACTGGTAGCAGGGCAGAGTCGGCGGGGTTCATGGATTTGTCAGTCACCCCTCAAGGGCGGGGCTCTCGAAGCCCAATGGGACCATGCTCCCCTCCTCAGACCCTCGCTACAACCCCATCTTGGCCCATGATCACGCCTCTGGATTTGCTGTCTATACCTCGCGTTCCCCTCCTCTGCCCCCTGGTGTATCCATGGATACCAGAGCCCTCCTAGATGCCAGGTCTTACAGTTGATGATTCCAGAACTAATCGTAATTTCCATCTCATAGTTGATTCTGTAAAGATTCTTTTTGTTCCTTGGACTTAGTTTCCCAGGAGATGTTTGAAACATATGCTCAGGAAATAAGTAATTTTAGGAGGGAAGCGGGGGCCGAGAACGGGGTCAGTGGGGGAGAGGGTAAATTTTTTTAAAGGCTTTAATATTTCACTAAACTGCCAAGTTAGCCATGAGGAAAAGATTCGGGATTTATTTCCTGCAATGAATTTGAAGTCCAGCCATTTTTAAAAGCCCACTTGGGAGGGGGTTAATAAGCCTTTTCTGCTTCAGGTCTCTAAATAGCTTAAAGTAATAGAGCCATGTTACTCTGGTGAATTTCACCCTGGTTTTCTAAGCATTGCTTCTTAGACTCCTTCCCCAAAACTCCCTCCTTTCCTTCAGGTGGAAAATTATGGTGAATAGATTTAAGAAAAATATTAAGTAAAACCATAAGCAGTACATTTGATACATCAGCAATGTGGTGTTGGATTAAATTGAACAATAACAAGATTCTGCTTACATTTAAGCAGAATGGGGCTTTTAAAAATAATGCCTGACAAATGGTTAAAGAAGGTTGTCATTTGTAATGTATTGTAACAGATAGCTTAAATAATCTATTTTTCTCTCATTTCTGCATTTTCAAGTTGGTTCTGCAAAACACTAGGGCTGAAGGACAACGACAAAAATGTGCTCTACCCTTAAGAAGTATGGGACATACAGAAATGAAGGTAAACAGATTTCCATACTGTAGAATATATATTTATACACACATATATAAATGTATATAAATATAAATATTTGAGATACTTCACTTGTATGTACCATGAATCTCTGAGAGAGAGAGTTTCCCTACTTTCTATAGGAATGGAACATTTTTCTACAGAGCTTTTGAGAGAGTTGTGTACTTCAAAAAATATTTGGGAATCTCTGTTCAGACTAAATCTTGTAAATTTAAAAAATCTTCTGCTTTTGTTTGCTAAAAGGAATGGGATGAATGTTTATAATAATTTTAAACTTTTCTCCTTCAGAAATTACTCTTTGCTCATAATTCAACTTATTTCATCATTTGGAGCATCTCCTGCATGAAACTTTTCACTTACTTCTTCTTCAGAGGTAGCCCCAATATGCAAACTTCTGATAAAATTGTGGCAAAAAGTAACAGAACTAATGAAAGTCTTTTAAGAAGTAGTATCTGTCATAGCAAATGAGTGTCCAATTTTTTTTCTGGTACTGGCAATTGAACCCAGGGATGCTTAACCAGGAAACCACATAGACAGGTCTTTTTAATTATTTTTTTTAAATTTTGACTCAGGGTCTCACTAAGTTGCTGAGGCTGGTTGTCAATTTATGATCCTCCTGCTTCAGCCTCCTAAGCCACTGGGAAGTGTCCCACTCTTGAAGTCAGGATGTGTCTTACCTTCAGGGTGAACAAGCACAGTACCTCTCATTTGATACAAATCATCTACACATTTTCATAACATTTTTATTATTGAATAACTTCAGCTGTGATTACTTTGAGTCCCTGTTATATAGCACACACTGGGATAACATTATCATGTAATTTATTTCATTTCTCTCTCAGAAAAATCCTGAGAGGGTGTTATTTTCTTGAGAAATGAGCTATAACAGTGAGGAAGGGCTGTGTTATGCTGTGGTACTAGGCATCTGAAAACTTCAGTGACCTATTATTCACTCCTATTACATAGCCATGGCAGGTGTGTGTCCTTCAAGGGATGGTAGATGTTGGGGCCTGAGTGATTCTTATTGGGATGTCTCAGAGGCACCCTGAAATGGATGGAGTAGCCACCATCTCGAGAGTGGTCTGTCATTGTGCAGAGTGGAGGAGAATCCAGAGGGCCTCACACTAGTAAGCAGATGTTCTGATGTAGAAATAGCACACATTGCTCACAAGGGCTTGGTCAGAGCTAGTCACGAAGATGGCCCTGCTTAAATGAGGGCAGTCAGGAAGTGCAGCCCTACCAGGTGAGGACCTGAAAGAGAGGGGCATGAAATCACTCGGCAAACCGCAGCACTAACTGCCACATAGAGGAAAGAAAGCCAACAGAGGTTCGGGATTTGACTAAAAGCATGAAAGCCATAAGGGACAGAGCATGGATTTGAATGCAGACAGGTACAATTTCAAAGTGATCCTCTTCTCTACCCCGTTTGACACCATACCCTCTTCGCTAACTAAAGTTCAGTTATATTCGTAATAAAAGTTCCTTTATTCAGTGACAGAGTCTCCCCTTCCTTAATCATCTGATTACCTAACAGTTGCATTGAATAGGTGTGATGGCATGAGTCAAAAACAATATTAGCCAGGCGTGGTGGGGCATGCCTGTAATCCCAGTGGCTCAGGAGGCTGAGATAGGAGAATCGTGAGTTCAAAGCCAGCCTCAGCAACAGTGAGGCACTAAGCAACACGGTGAGATCTTGTCTCTAAATAAAATACTAAAATAGGGCCGTGGATGTGGCTCAGTACTTCAGTGCCCCTTAGTTCAATCCTCGGTACCAAAAAAAAAAAAAAAAAAACATTGACAAGCCACAGGCTCTTTCAACGCAATTCAGTGTATTGGATATTTGAATATTCAGTGCATTCAGGTATAAAATTTGTAGAAAATATAATGTGGTAGACAAAAACCCTCTTACTTGATCTTTTACTTAACAAAATTTAACATCATGTCTTTCCACTTGGTCATAAAAAATAAAAATAACAAACATTACAGCAGAAAATTAAAAAAAAAAAAAACGGTGATAACCAAGGTTATCTGTGATAAAGTTGAACTAAAATGATAGAAGTCAAGAGTTTTAGAAAGACTGGGTAATGATAAAGCTGTGGGCACACAGGTGAGGAACATTAGTGAGAAAGTACAGAAGAGCCACTCTTGCTATGCAGAAACTGTCATGCTAGCTGTCACAGAAAGGATGATAAAGACAAGATAATATGAAAAAGATAGGATGATCATTTGAAATTTCAGATTAAAAAGAAATATTGTCGGGAAAATGCTACTTTCCAAAGTGAAGAAATAGAAAAATCTTAATATTATTAAAAGCATTCTTTAGAAGGAAAACATGTAAAGGCAGAATTAATACCCCTATCAATTAATTACATACGTACTATGACAAAAAAAAAAAAAAACCCAGCCGCAAATAGATTCCAACAAAAGCTAAACTAGATATTGCAACATGGCAGAGTTGGGGTTACTCCCAAGCACACGACATTTGTTTAGCCTTTGTAGAGGTCCATAATGTAAATTAATGCAATTAAAGCAATGCCTGAAGAAAGGAAAGATCCTGTGAAAATAATATGCAGTAAATTAACCAACTAGGATTAAACCACAATAATGACAATAATTTTTCACAAATCACAAAGAGAACATTATTTCTGTAAAATGACCACTGGTATTTAAAATAATAAACTATATTCTGGACCACACTTACGAGTGAAATGCTAGAAGCATTCCCTTTCACAATTGGGAGAAGCAAAGATGGATCCTATGGAGACTTCTGTTCAACATAGTAGTGAACCTGGCGCAGTCAGCTGCTACACATTCTACGAAGCACTGCAAAGAGATCTGTTGCAAACTTGCATTCAAACGTACATATAAAAAGCATGCACAGGCCTGGGGCAGTAGCTCAGTGGCAGAGCACTTGCCATGCATGTGTGAGGCATTGGGTTTGATCCTTAGCACCACAAACAAATGAAACAATTAAGATAAAGGCATTCTGTCTCTCTACTACTACAATTTCTTTTTTTAAAAAAATTGGATGTATAGGGGCTTTGGGTTTCAGCTCAGCAGTAGAGTGCTCACCTAGCACATGCAAAGCACTGGGTTCGATCCTCCACACCACATAAAAATAAATAAAGGTATTGTGTCCAACTACAACAAAAATATTTATAAACTCATGTATGTATAAAAGGAAAATAAGCAAAGTTGTCGGTGTGATTATCTTCATGTAAAACTGAAGAGGACCTACATAAAATTAAAATTGAAATAGAGATCAAGCTTGTTGGACATAAGACTAGTATACACAAAAAATTTACAACAAATAGAAAATGCCACTTTTGTTGTGAATAAATGATTTACATAGCAGACACTATCATGCTTTGCAAATACACAATGAAATTGTCTCACATGGTGGCTATTTGGACACTCAAGCCATTCTTAGAAGCTTTGAAGCCATATGGAGACTTAAGAGTGAAAAGAAGCACACATGAACACACATGAGCATGCAAGCATGCCAGAGAACTCTCCCCCCTCTCTCATTCTCTCACTCAGTTACCAGAGCCCCTTGCAATCAGTGTCTCCAAAGAGACCACAGTTCTATCAAACATATGCATCAACATAAAACTCGGAGGGAATACTGAAGAATGTGGGAACCACATGCAGGATCAGTCATGGGTGATGGTACAAGTCACTCAGTCTCTGTTGTATGTGTCTGTGGGAAAGCAGGCAGCAGTGGTGTATGAGGATATGGCCACCATCTCATCGTGGCATTGTTCTTCCTGCTGAGGAAGGTATAAGCCAGCTGAGAAATTAAAGTCTAAAGTAATTAATGAAGACCAAAAGACAAAGAGTCAGAAATGTATTTTCAAAAGCAGAGCTCCTGATAGATCCAGTCCACACAGGACCTGGAGCCAGGCAAAAGAAAATGTTTCCAATGGTTTATTTAAGGGCAGGGATCAGGTTTCAACTGTGGAGTCTTGCTTTGTGATGTCCTGCAGTCAGCAGGATGATTGGCATCTTAGCAGGTCACACCCATCTCAGGTGCTGTGTGGGACATGGCAGAGCAGAAGATGAATTCACAAGGTCTCTGGGCAGTCTTACACAGAGGGAATATCCACCTGAAGTTCCCAGACAACAGGTGTTCCTATTCAGTCGTCTGGGATACCGACAAAGCCCACCCACAGCCCACGAACGGCTTGCGACAGTGGTCTTTCACCTGAAGCAGTCCTATAGATGAGTGGGCCTTGCTTGGCTCTGCATGATCCAGGCCTGCTTTTCTGGTCCTCACAGAGCTTCTGTAAGCTAGGAAATTTATTTTTATAGTATTTTTAAAAGTGAAAAATATGCAAAGGTATTTAGGACCTTGGATAATTCAGGACTTGACATGAAAATTGATTGCAAGCAAAAGACCCTGCAAGAAATGGGGATCTGGAAAGATGATCTGCCCTCAGTCAGTGCAAAGATGGTGAGAGTCCAGTTCACATTAGAGGAAGAAATAGTGGGGTTCTGTGACATGCCATGGTGACACAGGCGCAGAAGTTGTCAGCTGTGATCACTTGAAAGAAAGTATTGATGATGCCAGTGCATCGGTGGGCATGACAGATGCTTGTTAATGATTCTGAAGGCACTCCTGTCCCTGTGCCATTGAAAAAGGCTTAGGTGAGGAGAGCGTTGTCATCTTTGAAGTGCTTTGGAGCAGCGGATATCTATAAGCCACAGATGCCATTCTAGATCCTGCCATTGTCAGGTTCATCTGATGGGACCCTGGAGCCAGAGGCCAAATAGAAGTGTGCAACATTCCAGGTGAAGTGACGGGTAGCAAGGCTAGAAGGGTAGTCATAATGGCTTGACCTACAGTGATCTTTGAAGGTGGTTGATTGATCCGAAGATTTCCTGGCTCTTGAAGCATCTGAACATGATCTATGTTCTGTTTGATTCATATACAGATAAATGCAAGATAAGGAGGATTTCTTTAGGATACAAGCCCACTTACAAATCTGTGAAATAATTAAAAATGAAACTCTACTTCTCTTACTGCCCTTGTCCTAGGGTCTGCCACACAAGACCCAAAAGTGAAGTCACAGGGTACTGCAGCACATCTGTGTTGGCTTAGCCAAAGGGACACATGGCCATTTACCAGAGTTCCTGTGAGCTTGCTCTGAAGATGCTTCTCTAAGCCAGAGCTCCAGGACCTTGTCCTGCAAAGGACTGGATTGTGAATATGTGGGGCTTTGCAGGCCATTTTGTCCCTGCTGCAATAATTCAACTCTGCCATGCGTAAAGCAAAAGCAGCCGTAGGCACCCCATAAATGTGGCTTGGATGTAGTCTACCTTTTTGAATATGAAGGTGAATTCAAATCACTTTCACATGTCTGGAAATAATAATCTACTTGTCACTTTTTATCCTCTGATTTCTTTCAAGTTCCCCCAAGTGTCCCTAACATGTAATCAAGGTTACATCTACTTGAACAGTTTAAATGGGGAGAGTCCAATCTTGTATTGTATTTAATGTAGCATTTTTATAATTGTGTTTTGGAATAATAATGTTCCAAACCTAATAAATGTGCAATAGGCTGAAACACATGAAGTGTGAATTCTCATGTAGGAGTAAGAATGAATAGGCCAAAGGGGTGGGAGGGAAAGGGAGGGGGCACGATTTAACAAGGATAGTGGAATGTGATAGACATCATTATCCAAAGTACATGTATGAAGACACGAATTGGTGTCAACATACTTTATATACAACCAGAGATATGAAAAATTGTGCTCTATATGTTTAATAAGAATTGCAATGCATTCCGCTGTCATTTTTTAAAAATTAATTTAAAAAACAGGAAATGAAAAATCACTGTTGTAAAGGCATGGACCACCACAGGTGGGGTCTGGGATGGAACTTAACCACTGGCAAGGCCAGGGGAAGGACTTATTAAAGCCAAGCATCCATGGACCCAGCACTCCTGCAGCAGTGAGGCCACCACCACAGGAGATAGACACAAACCAGGGTCAGCAAGGAAGGGATGGCAAAAACTCATCCCATCCAATGATTGGCCCTGAGGAATAGGAAAAATGGCAAAGGCTGAAATTGGCCTTGACATAACATCTCCCGAGAACAATAGAGGAGTGAAAAAGGGTGAAGGTTTGTCTATTATAAAAGAGTACAGACTGTCCCAAGAAGGATGGCTTGCTGAACCTAAGGATCTACTTTCTCTCCTTCTCCAACTTCAGTAAAACATCATCAATGGTAAACAAGGGACAAGGTTATGCCTTAGTGGTATAGCACTTGCCTAGCTCATGTAAGGTGTATTGGGTTCCATCTGCACCACCACATAAGGATGAACAAATAAAATAATGGTATTGTGTCCATCTACAACTAATAAAAAAGGTAAACAAATTCTGGTCTCTCCATATGATGGAATATACTTCAGCAGTAACAAGTCAAGGGCACAAAAGGATCCTATGCTGAGTTAAGGAAGCCAGACACAAGCAGGAGATTGTGTGTGATTCTGTGTATACAGAACTCTATAATAGGTAAATGAATATATAGGAATCTAAAGCAGGTCTAGGTCTGCATGGAGCCAGGGGACAAAGAGGTGACTAACGGAAAACTTGTGGGTTGTGTATGTTTTTACCACGATTGAGGTGGTGGCTATCCCTAACCCCTGAGTTTCACAAGTGAGGCACCAAGGATCAGAAGAAGTTGGGTGAATTGTCTAAAGTGATGCAGTGTATTTATCAGAAGATACTCATGCCTGATTTTCAACTTTTATGTAGTATGGTGGTTGATAGAAATAGTGCTGCTCCCCAAACACCTGA
>NW_026000305.1:15413-45514 GCF_001458135.2 Marmota marmota marmota | reverse complement strand
CATGAACAAGCTTTGATACAAATAATGCATAGACATGAAAGCATAACTAGTCTGCATTATAGCCATGACTTCATACACACAGTTGACAATCCAAACATTCCTTTTGCTCATTTGAGGTTCACGTTCACACACAAATACCAAAAGGCTAATTTATAAATGTTTTCTTGTGAGGAATCATACCATCTCATACGGTGGCAAAATCCGACATTTGTCTCTGAACTTAGAATCATGTGGCTTGATGAACATTCCTTCATGCTTCTTGGAGTCTACTACTTACACCTGAGAGCTTCCTTAAATTATAATACTTTTTTTTTTTTTGCCCAAAGACTGGAAATCGGAAAGTAAGACCTCACCGACTCCTTCCACATACCTGTTTCAGATTCCAAACATTTTATTTTCACACCTGTTAGCACAAAATGACCAGGACAGTTGCTAACTTCACATATCAGCATAACCTTTAATGAAAGGTGGAGTCATGCCTCTGGTGGACCCACTTCCCTGATGGAAAACGAGCCATTGGCCAAAGCGGGAGACTGTGATTATATAGGTTGCACTCAGAAGTGAAGTAATTATTGACAGAGCTTGTCAGTTTGGGCACTCAGGAAACAAGTTTTGTGAGAATTTGATATTTGTTTTTACTGGGAAATACTTTTACTTGGAGAAGAATGGAGGGTCTGGGTTCAGTGTTCAGTATTTCTTTCCTTCCAGGGTCCCATTGAACTGTTACTGGGAAAGAATTTATTTTGGGAAGGATCAATGCTATGGCTTCCTCCTAGAGACTGCCATTCTAGGCTTGATGGACCTTTCCTTCCCAGGGATTGTCTTGACACTGGATGTTTGCTTTCTTTCTAGAGATTACCTGCCAATGGGAAAGAATGATTTGGGAAAGGATCAATGTTATCAATGCGTTGCCTTCTTTCTCACTCCTTCTTCCAGGCCACATTATTTTGGAGTTTGTCATTTTCTAAATGTGCAATGCCCTCAATTGATATGTCAGATTCTTTCCCACAGGGGCCAATGTAGTCTAGAACTCTGTTTGTAAAGTACATTAATGGCCGACATGGCAACCTGCACTATTCCCTATCTGCTTTCCTTCTCATTGCCAGGAGGACTAAATACAAATGCAGGGAGCACATATGCATCTCCCACTTAACACCAGAAGTACTAGACCTGGTAATAGCCGACTGAATTAGAGTGCTTATTAGATTACAGTCATTTCTCCGGGTATTCTCCTTTTATTTCCATACATTAACTCATTCCATTTTTAGAATAACCCCATGAGGATGATGACAAAAAAAATCCTCAAACCAAACCAAACCAAACAACAATAACAACCTTGAGAGGTAGAGAGGTATTAAATCCAAAGTTACCTGCCCAAGACCGTAGAATTCAGCACCAGGGTTCAAATCCTGATCCATGGGACCTCAGACCCTAAGCCTGTAACCAATAATGTCTTATTCTGTATTGAGACTGAAATGAATGCTGGCATATATAGAGCACTCTGAGTCCTGAGGCCAGAGATGGGTTGGTGGCTGGAATCTATGTCTGAGGCCCTCAGACTTCTGTCTACAAGACCCGTCAATGAATGTTGTTTCCTTGCAGTGACTCTCCTTTCTCAGACTGTGTGGGAACTCCCTTCTCTGGGGTTCAGCCTCAAGTCACAGAGCCAGACACGATATGCATGGAAACAGAGGAAGGTTTTCAGAGGGTGCATATCTCCAGGAGGAATTTGCTTCCTCAGAGACTGTTTCATTGTGTGTTCCATAATCTTGCCAACTCACCCTCATCTTCCTGACACATATCTTCATCCCTTGGCCTTTTCACACCCTATGTCAGGTATTTATATCCCTTCTTCCCTAACTATTCTTGAGTCCAAGGGCAGTTGTTCTCTACCCCTCAACAATACCTGACACTCTGAGGACCCATCATCCTTCCATGCCAAAGAGCCTGAAAAGGGGGGCCAAAATTTGGCCATATTTAGGCAGATAATATTTTACATGATAAATCAAAAAACCGAAATATCTAGGTCAAAGGATAAAAAATGACTACTGGATGGCAAAGCTTATTGTAGAAAATTAGAGTCACATAAGAGGAGAAGGAATGTGTAGGAATGTGAGTTTCATATAAAAATCTTAGGGAAACATCTCTTATGCTTAAAAATATCCACATGCTTCTCCTAGGAAACTGTAGAGCAGGGTCCCAAATCCTGGACATACTGTGAAGCCCATACTGTTCTCCACTGCGTCCTATGTCCTCCTTCATTGGGGATGTGCTCTAACCCTGGCCAAGTCATGGACTGTGCCCCACTGTATTTGAAAGAATTCTTTCTACTTTAATTAGAAGCCATCCAGTCAAGTATTAAAACACCAATATCAAAGATAAAAGCACTGACAATAACCATGGGAAAAAGGAACAAAATTTGGCCATATATAATACATAACACGTGGAAAGAAAATACGAGTGAGTTCCAGCTCTGCGAGACAGTGCAGATACCACCATGATTTGGAACATATGTATCCAAAACCTTGTATAGAAGGACATCATATGATCATGTGGACCCATGGGCCCACATACCCACACACTCACACATGTCCCATGACGCACACATGTGCATTCCTTCCTCTGTAACAAGGGCAGTCTTTCGAGTCAGTCACAAAAATGAGTGACCACAGACGTGCCTACAACTCCAGGATATTCTTCCTCCATACACCATGTGTCCAGAAAGCTGTGTGCTGAACTCAGTAGGTAAGCCTTTCTTCCTTTCTGTCAGCACTGTTAGCCAAAGCCGCCATCTCTGACGTCAAATCTACAGTTTTAGCATAGTCTACAGGGAGCTGCATAGTTTTAGTTCTAATTTCTATGTGTACATTACTGAAACATGTCAGTTTTGCAAAAGAAAGATTCCATGCATGGCCTGTTTCCAAACAGGTTATGAAACAGTTGTCAAGCCCACTTTGGTATACACCAGTAGATGTGGGTAGAAGTGGTAGAGAGGCCTGTGTTCTTAAAAAGTGGTTTGTTGATGATCCCAAATCTACATGACACACCTGGGTAAAATAAATACTAGTTGGGTCCTACTGTATGCCAGACACTCCCAGCCAAAAGTGACTCCTAATTTGCAAACCCCAAGGCCAAATAGATTCCTCCCATCTGGGCCAAGACCACTGTCTCCACCTGGCCCAAGAAACTTGGTTCCCACCCCAACAGGAGCAACCAGCATAACACCTAATCCCTGGCCAGCTCCTAGAATTTTTTTCCTTGAGGCTTGGAAGTTCACCATTAAGGCAGAAACAGTGCAGCTGTTGAGGAGCTGTCAGGCTGTGGAAGCACACCAATAGGTCCTGAGGACACAATACGAGTTCTGCCTCTTGTTGGGCTCAGAAATCCTGGGAAATGTTCCCTATGTTTGTGAGCTTAATATTCATGATCCAAAAGGGACTGTGTATACAATTCTCATGGGATGTCTGTGAGGAGGTTAAGGAAACGCAATGAGTCTGCCCAACACTGAGAAAATGTTGGTTGGCACTGGGCAAGTGCTATTTTCCTTCTTGCACCGGTTTTCCTTACCACAGCAGGATGAAATTCCTGTGTTCCTGGGGGTGGGGGTGGGGGTGATGGGGGAGGNTATAAAGGAGACCCACTAGTGCTTTCTGTGTGTGAGGCTGTCATGACACTCAACTAAACTAGTTAGGGTCACTCCAGGTGAACTGGGCTCACCCGAATAATCTCACAGAGACAGAGACATACCATTTTCTTTGGGTTTTGTGATGGCTCCTCTGACCTAGCTCTTACAAAGGAGGCAAGGCAGGCAAGAAAGAGAAAGAGCATGCCTTGTACCAGGTTATATTGGGGAGAAGCCATTCAGATGAGGCAAGGGATCAGGTTTCAGGGGGTTGAGCTAGTTTTGTGATGTCTTGCAGGTAAGCAGGTTGACTGATATCTTGGAAGGCCATGCCCATCTCATGTGCTCATGTGCTATGTGATGATCGAAGGCAGATCAATTGAAAGGCACACATGTGCACAGCCCAGGCAAAGCTCCATTTTCAGTCCAGTCCAGTTTGTGCACTTAACATACTCAAGGCTCACACACAGAGCCCATGGCTGGCTTGGTACATCTGCACATTCCCATCACTCAAAGCTAGGGGGCACTCAGCTCCTATGTGGCAGCTCCCAACATATTCCCCCTTTCTTAATATATAGAGGCAGTTGGGGAATTATATCTTCTAGTCACTGGATTCTTGGTCCAAGGTCATCATGATCTGCTACTGAGATACAAAATGAATTAGTAGAAAACATATCATTTCAATAACATCATATAGAAAGTTTCAATATTTTTAGGATTAAAGTAATTTAATTAACTTCATAAGATCCAGGTTATTATTACTATTACTCTGCCAAACACTCAGAAGATTTTTAATCTTTTCCCAATTTTATTGGGAAGCATTGTGTTTGGTCATAGTAATACAGACATATTTATATTTAGCATGTCATTTAAGCTTCTCCTAAAATCATAGAGCAGAGGGCTCATTTGTATTATTCTTTATAGTGGCTCCTAGCATGTTCAACTTAGTTCAAATCCTTCCGTAAGCACTTATCTGACTATGAAGGATCTTGGAAGTAATTTAAGTCAAATTATTAAGAAAACCCACTTTTTTTGTAAGTTTTGAGAGATAGCCACAAAGGCTGAAATTGTAGTAACAATGAATAATGTTTTAAGTAGTCACTTCAAGGCTCATGAAATTAAGAATTTGCCTATGTCTGGTTAAATGGCATGCACCTGTTTCAAAGCCTGAACTAACTACACATGCCAGCTGGCAATAGGATAAAGGAATGTTGATGAAGGATCAATGTCTTTTTCCTCTATTATAAACTAGTGATAAAATTAGGCAAGTTGCATTTTTTTATATGTTACAGGATATTTAATCATGCTTTCTCTCTTTCTCTTAGTTCTCACATTTAAGGAGTTTTTTAGGTCTATCAGTAATGTATAAATTCTGGAGGCAGAAGTCAAACATCAAACATCTTTTTGGATGCATTCTCATGAGGGTTAAAGTTTCTAGGAGTTATCGCATCCTCACATAATTCTAGGAGACCAGCCTCAAATATATCCAGTATTTTTAGACACCTTGTTATACTGGCAAGACATTTGAACAATCCATCCACTTAGGAAAGGTGCCAATTTCTATTATAAAATGATTAAGGCAATAATACATTGGTGGAAATTTTATGTAAATAACTGGCCTTTATAAAAAATTCTATTTCAACAATCTATTTTGACAATTGTCCAAACATATAGTCTTAATTTCTAAGGACCAGTATAATTGGATGGTTTAGGTTTCTCATATGCTGTCTTTTTCTCAAAAGATACTCCCAAACAGCCTGTTTACCTTATGATGAACATCATAATTTTTTATTTACCTGACAATTTGTGAAGCTGCATAGCTGTAAACTCTGCAGCTGGAATTTACCTTCCTGTGCCAGGTTTTTCAGTCATTTTTATGATGACAGGTTTAAAATGTCCTTTGAAATCTGATTAATTTACAGAATCATGTTCAGTAAGACTCAATATTACAATTTAAGAAAATTTTGAAATATTTATAAGATCTTTAATTTTATAAGATTTATAAGTTTTCCCCCTTTTTAAATTTATTAACATTGAATAAAGGCTGGCATAAGTCATAATATCATTAGTTTAAGTTATAGACAATATTACAAGTATTTAAATAATAAGAACAGGTTTAATATCTTTAGTTGGTCTTGAATTTTGACAAAAGTTATTTAAAGGGACTATGACAAATAGAAACAGTTTTTAATTAATTGTATGACTTGATTTTGAGTTTAACAGAATTATCAAAAATGGAAAATATAATAAGTTGTATATAAAATTTTTTGTTTGAAATTAGCTCTAGATTAACTTAAATAATTATCTTAATTTGGGATGAGGCTATGACAAGTTTTTAACTAAGGAACTGTGACCTTTACTAGGGGTATGAGAAATATATATATATATATATATATATATATATATATATATCTCCAAAACAGGAAGTTCACATGCTAAATAAGCCTAGAGAAGATGTTTTTTACCATTAGTAAAAAATGAAATAGAAAAATGAATAATCTATGAAAAACTGTTATTATTGTTATCAAACTTAGTATTGACATAAGTAGGGGGAGTTAGCATCTCAAATATTAATAGGAAAAAACAAGTCATAGTATTGTCTAAGATAGTAATATAACTTATAATTTTATGTGACATTGAGCAAGCAATGACATTTTGAGGGATTTATGTCAAAATAATTTTTATGTATAAAGAAACAGCTGCATGATCATCCTTAACAACTCCACTCAATGTAGCAAAATTAGCTCCGACAACCATGCATTATCCAAGACTTTACCAATTTAAAAATATTAATGTAGGTTAGGGCATTGTCTCATTAAGGTTGAGAAAAGGTCTATCATGTAAATGTTTTATTGAAATAAGCTCTAGGCTGTTGAGCTGATTTATTTATGGCTATCTGTCTAATATTTTAGGGATAACTATTTCCAGAGTCATTTTTCTCAGTGGTAAGCTGTTGACAGGGGCTTGAAGTATGGCCCTGCTTCAATATTTAGAGGCCTCAAAAATCTGCTTATAACTTAGAAAAGGAGTAAAAATTTTAACCAGGAAGCTTATTTTTCTTGGGGCAAGATTAGCATTTTAATCTCTTTCTGTCTGTATGTTTGCCTTTTCTTTCCTTCATTTGGTCTCCATTCAACTATGGTGTAACATTCAAACTTGGTTAGAACTATGTTAACTCATAAATCCCTTGGAATGTTTAGGGCTCACTGGATGATAAACTTATCTTTTGAAAATGGGTGGCCCCCTATAAGTTTAAGGTGCTATATTGTCTCTTTAAGTCTCTCTATGAAAATAGTAGGATTTTCCTAAAGGCTTATTAAAATTATTTTTTTAGGCATTCTGTTTATCTGTTGGATATTAATCAATTTGGGGAGTTGTCTGTGCTCCAGACTATCAGGTTTGTCTCTATTTTGTGTTATTGGGACATGGTTAAGATAAATCTCCTTTAAAACTGTTTTTCAGATGGCCCTCTATTCTATAGTTTAGCTAAGTAATAGCATAATATCTATCTAGATAAGGTTAGACATTTGGCATAAATTTTAAAATATTACAATACATGAATTTGGATCTCTTGAAAATCTCCCTGAATTTATTCTGGTCTATATTGAGAGGTCCCCTTTGATCTTTCTTTCTAGTAGATAATTTTTAAGGCCTTCTCTGTTAATAGTAATTGCGGCTATATATAAAATTGAGATTTTTTAAATTAATCATTGTGATTTTTTCAGTATATAGATTCATTTTGATGTTACATGTAAATGGACAATTTAAAAAGGATCTTCAATCTCTTCCTGAGAGACGGTTTCAAAATATCTATATCTTAAAGTATATCCTTTAAATAGGTGTCTCTTAATTATCTTTTAAAAAATATGATTAAGCTTATATCCTAGAATTGATTAGTCTATATTCATATTCAGTCCGGTTACACATAAATCTGTTTTTCAATTCTCTTAATTTTCTATATCATCTTCTAGATAATCATATAAAGATTTCCCTATTTAGGAAAATCCTCTCATTATTAAAATTTAGAATATAAAGACCTTTTCTTTTACCCAAAGATTCTTTCTTTCTTCTTCTTAGGACCTCCAGTGTGTTTCCTCTCTGTAGAAGCATCTTCTTTTCCTTTCTAGAATTCTTTCTTTTGGTTATACTTTGGAACAATTTCTGTAAATCTTCAAATCTAAACAAATTTTTGTACCTTAATAAGAAGAAAAATCTCAATGATAATACAGTTAAATCCTTTGGATATTTTTGTTGACAGAATCGTATTTGTTTATCATCTTATAAAAGTTTGTAAAATAATTTGAGAGTTAGAAATTACTCCTGAAATAGGTATTTTACAGTAAAATACATTTATCTTAATTATCTGTAACTCTAAAGGCAGAGAATCTAATAAATGCATGTATAAGAAATATAAATTATGTGTTTTATGTTGAAGGAAAATGATTAGAAGCAAATAAAAAAATTAGATATATATGTTAATTATTTTATGAAAAGAATATAGATTATTAAATACCTGGAAAAATAGGCATTAAGAATAAAGGTGTATTATCTTATGAAACCATATGGTTCTTAAAATATTTGGATCTATTTTAACTTACTTTTAACTGGGAGTGCACCCTAACCTCTATGTGATGTCACAAAATTTCTGTGCACATATCTGTCTATAGTCTGTATTTACATAGTTAGAAACGAAAAAGAATAAGGATATTTGATTGCCACAAGAGGTTATGAGAAAATTTTCTCAGATTGCTGGCCTTTTGTTTTTAATCTCGTGGCAATCAAATGTGTCCCCATACATAACCTTTAAAAAAATCATATAATGAAGCACCTGCATGAAGTCCTTCATTAATGCAGTATTATTCAGTAATATTACCATAAAGAGAACAAATTAGCTTGTTTAGCTTTAAGAACAAGTCAGGTAGAGGGCTGTAATAAAGAAGTTTGCCAAATCAAATTGTACCTCAAAAGGAATTATTTTTACTGAAAATCACGAGGGAAAAAGGATTCTGATAGGTGTGTATCCTTAAGGTAACTGTGAAAAGGCAGGTTCCGCAGCTTGGTTGGCCAACCTGTGTAATACAAGGTTTGGTTTAGTAATTGGGAGGCGGAACCAGAAGCCCTGCTTGACTGACAGAGGGAAGGACCAAAGGAAAGGCCGAAAAAACACAGAAGGCGGGATTTTTCGCCATTTTGTCCGGCAGCCTCATAGCTGAAGGGTTTCTCCGTGGACCGACATGGATGGACCCAAGGTGCAACCCAAAGTTTTGCCTGAGGTCCTGTGCATTTCACATGTCCAATTACTAGCAGTTCTGGTTGAGTCTTTGCCACGCCCAGTGACACACGTCCGTGTTTTGGTGCGGTCCAGTCTGTGCTCCCACAAACGGATATCATGGTTATTGGAACTAGTTGTCACTGGGTGTGGCCCCGGGCTGGCTTGGCTAGGCTTTCATAGCAGTTTGCACTAAGAACAACAAAGGACCCTTTGGTTAGCTTCACCCTTCCTCTCCTGTGGAAAGCGGTTCCGTGTGGTGTCTAGCTCCCATGTTAGATGTCCATTCGTACCTCCATTCTAAATCTCCTTGCAACCACATTGCATGGGCATTTCGCCAGTTCCCTGGCCAATGGGCCAGCCTGCCCGAGGCAGAAGCGGGAAGTCAGGATCAGGCCAGCTAGGCTCTGGGTGGTTACTATGGTGATGAAACAAGGGTGGAGCCAGTGGCTACCACTGCCGCCTGGCTGGACTCCCAGCCTTTGTCTGTGCCTGAGTCCGCGGTCCTGCTTGGAATTCCTCCAGTGCAGTGCCTCGTGGATGTTCCCTGGGATGGCCCTCCAGAACTCTGGATTCATAGGTGGGCCGGCGGTCCCACTTGCGCTGCTGCAGCTGTGCCTCCATCCCTGTGGGCGGGAGCAAAAGCCAGTTTGGCCCAATGTCTCTGCTAGTTGCGGCTATCACCCTTGGAGAGAGCAGTTGTGCTCCCATCCTCTTCCCAGTGCAAACGTTCTCATGGGCGCTTCAAAAAGTTTATACCAGTGTTGGTAGTCCTATGGCTGGATGGCCATATCAGTATCCCGCTGTACCCTGGTATTCATCCATGCCTTTGCACATCATTGCTCCTGTCTCCCGTAGCCCGCAGCTCTGGAGCCAGGGTAAGTGGGTAGCATTCTCTCAGTCAAAGGACCATCTACCTGCATTCTCCCTCCACAGTGTACACTCTCTTGCTAGCATCTCAAAACTCTTTCAACCCCCAAAATGGGCCCCTTGGTAGATTCCAGCACTGGCTGGCCTCAAGGGATACCACACTTGTCAAACTAGGTTTTTTTAAAGGGCAGAATATTGCTTGCGGTAGATCTAGTTACAGAAACCATAGGGAATAATGGCTAAAGCCTTGAATTCATCACAGAACAGCTGCTGAGTCACAGCTACTCCTGATATTGGCAGGACAAGAATGTAGTAAAGGGGGTTCAGTATAAACTAACTGAGTACTTACAAAAAAACAATAGAAAAATAAAATTCACTTCTCTATAGGTAAAGAATTCTACGTATCAAGGCTTACCACAAAAGTCTCTTTCCTTTCTCTCACTCTCCAAGCACAGATTTCTAGCATATAACCCAAAAATCATTACTTAATTTTCAAAATATAAAAATTCACATAAAAAATCCAAAAAAAAAAAAATCCATCAAAGCACTTTTTCCATGGGAGAGGATTCTCTATAATTAATTAGGTTCTCTAGAATAGCAAAAAAATGAAATTTTTCAGTCTTTCTAAAGACGAAAAAGCCCCAGATGCTGTAAGTTTAACGTAACACATTTTCCTCTAATTCACTTACTTTATACAACTTAACCCATAATACTTTGAAATGCTGAGTGCTTAACTATGAGAGATATTTTCCATACCCACTAAATTTCTAAAATTCAACCTGGAATCCCTGTTTGGGCACCATTTTTCACAAACAAGACTAAACCAGTCAGAGTCACTCCAGGTGAACTGGGCTGGCATGAAATAATCACACAAAGATAAAGAAATACCTTTTTATTTGGATTCTGTGATGGCTCTTCTACCCAGTTCCAACAAAGGAGGCAAGGCAGGCAAGAAAAATAAAGAGCACTCCTAGAACCAAATTTTATTGAGGGAGAAGCCATTCAAATGAGGCAAGGGATCAGGATTCAGGGGATTGAGTCTAGCTTGTGATGTCTTGCAGATAAGCAGGTTGACTGACATCTTGGAAGGCCATGCCATCTCATGTGGTATGTGATATTCCAAGGCAAATCAAGTGAAAGGCACACATACTTGCACAGCACAGAGAAAGTTCCATCATCAGTTCAGTCCACTTTGTATGCTAAAGATGCTCACAGCTCACACACAGAGCCCATGGCTGGCTTGCCACATCTATACATTCCTGTCGCTCAATGCTAGTGGGTGCTCATGTGGCAGTTCCCAAAAGTAGGCTCTGATAATATATGGTGGAGCCTGAGGGGGACGCAGGCCAACCCAGGCAGAGAGGCTCTACCTCCTTTCTCATACTCCTGTCAGGGCCTTTGGTTATGGCAGCAGGGCCATGAGCCAGGGACTGGGCTGAGATGTAGGAATTCAGTAAGTGGATGTGCACCTATGTGTGTTTTGTCTTCAATATCTCAGACTGTCAGGGCCCATGGTGGCTTTTTATCCCACGCCCTCTGTCCCCAGTGATTCACAGCACAGAGCCTTGCCTGACGTTGCAGCTGTAGGCATTTTTAAGCTCACTTTTATACTTTCCTCTCAGTGCTATTATTGATGAACTCATTTTCTCAAAATGACTCAGACTCTGCCAGAACTCTATATGTTTAATATGTAATGTTTTCTTTTTGATTATGAACTTTCATGAAAATGGCATTCTCCAAATGCCACCTGTAAGGTTGCTTTTTGTCATTATTTCGAGTATCATCATGGACTTGTGGTTCTTTATCATATTAATGGTCTCCAAACCCCTATTGTAGGATTTGAGCAGAAGAATACCATGATTTGAGATGTGCTTTAAAAAAAAAAAAAGCTCACTCTGCCTGTTGTGTAGGTAACATATGATAATTGAGCAGGCATGAAATCAGAGGTACCAGATGGAATGGGAGGCAGTCTAATTTAGGAGATAGATGGTGACCAATGGAGGGAGTGAGAAGTAACTAGATGCTAGGGGGTGTGTTTGTATGTTATATGTATATATTTTTTTTTAAAAAAAATATATATATACACACACACACACACATACATACATATACATACATACATACATACATACACACAGGGGCAGGGATTGTGGCTCAGCAGTAGTGCACTTGCCTGGTATGTGTGAGACACTGGGTTTGATTCTCAGTACCGCATATAAATAAATAAATAAAGGTTGATCAACAACTAAAAACAAAAAAAATTAAAAATAAAATATATATACATGTGGTATGATGTTTTCTTTGCTTTATTTTTGTGTTTTCTTTTTTTCAATATTGGGGATTGAACCCAGGGCAGCTCTACCATGCGGCAGCATTCACAGCCCTTTTTTAAATTTTGAGACAGGATCTCCCTAAGATGCCGAGGTTGCTCTGGAATTTGTAGTCCTCCTGCCTCATCCTCCCAAGTCACTGGGATTATAGGCATCCAGCACCATACCTGACTCTGGGATATTTTAAACATAAAGCCAAGAGAATTTCTTGATCTGTTTGCTGTCGAGTGGGAGAGAAAAAGAATATTCCATGATACATGCAAACTTCTGCAGCTGGGCAAGTGGAACATCTGTGTCAAATGGTGTACTAACATGGAATTTCACCTCCAGTGCCTTACCCCCAACAGGGAGAGTCTGAAAAGTTGAACAGGACTGTGCTGAGAGTAGGTCACTCAGTGGATTTCACTGTGTGAAAGCAATGATCGCCCCTCCCTCCTGCCCCTAGGAGGTGTTCACCCGAGGCCTGGTCCTCATCAGGATGTCGCAGAGTGCTCAGGAATGGACCAGTTTCTATCCATAACTGTGTCCTGAGGCAATGGGAATCATTAAATCATGAAATGTATAACTCACACACCTAGGGAATCTTCATGGTTAGAGCCTAAGAGCAAGTTGTTTTCTGACGTTCTGGCTACCTTAATCCCCATCTCCACCAAAGCACTAATATTGCGTTCTGCTGGTACATGTTTTCAGTCAACTCTGGCATCAGTAAAATAAGCCCAGTGAGTCTACCTGTGGGAGAGGGAATTGAGAGTATCTTATTTCTGTAGATGCCATCCCTGCCCCCAAACAAAGAAGAAAAGAATGTTTCAAGTCTTTCCACCTGATGAATTCGTTATCTGGGTGGGGAATGTGGGGATTGAAAAGCAACAGCAACTCCTAGGAGAAAATCCAGGGTCAGATACAATCCAAATGATATGAGTGTATTTATACACACACACACACACACACACACACACCTTGAGGCTCAGGCTGCATTGTCCAACACACTCAAAATCAGATCAAAGACAATTAAGGAGAGACAGAGAGGGGTATTACATACATACTATGTAATAATGATGCTAGGTATGTAGGTACCGAGACTCAAAGTACCTGAAACAGCAAAAGCAGCAACAACAAAAACAACACTGATGGACCTGAATGGAGAAATAGCTACATCTACAGCGAGAGTTGGGGCCTTCAGTACTCCATACTCTGGCATTCCTGGGCAGCAAAGCAGGTATGGTTTACAAGACCTGCGTGATATGATACAGTAACAGGATGTAAGTAATCAACATCGGGAGAGTACCCTTTTGAAATATCTTCATTGGTGCATTGGTGCAAATATCACCCGATGCCAGGATTCAGAATGCCATATTTGGACATGCACATAATTTGATCTGTCTCATTCCCCAGTACCTTCCTTTTCCCTTTCCTCCTCCCTCCCTCTGATCTGCTCGCTCTGCTCTACTGATCTCCTTTCTACCATGATTACAATTTTAATTGGCGAATTGGGATCTTTTTCAAGTGCCTGAACCATCTGCACAGAGAGAGCATCTTCTCTGCTACCGAACACACCTCAACAAATCTACATCAACTGAAGTCATACAGAGGACATTCCCTGCGCATTTGGAATCAAACTGGGAATCAATAACAGAGAGAACAGGAAAGTCCCCACACATTTGGGGATTGTATTTGAAGCTGCTCATTCCAGTTTGTCATTCAGACCCTTGTTACAGAAGCATAGAGTTTAGGAAGAGTCCTGTCCTGGGCTGAAAGCATTGCAGGCTGTGCAGAAGGAAAGCTTGCTCTGAATATTTCAAGCGGAGTATTGTTGAGGGCGAGGGTGGATTCCTCCCAACCCTCATTAAAGCTTTTACTACACCAGCAAAGGAAGCTCACTCAGCTAGCTGATTGTTCACAGTTAGTTCTGGGGGCTGATTGGATCTGGGCAGGTGACAGAAGTTGCCTCCCAGCCATTGGTGGCAATCGGAGAAGCCTCAGAGAAGGCAGGGGTAGGACAGCTGCCTGATGTGTGTGAAGCCTAACCCAAGGGCAGATGCACCCCTGATCCTTTTCAGTCCTGCTCCATGTAGTAAAAGGTCCAACAGAGTTGCTTCCTCTTCCACCGTGTCTCCTCTAATTGCATCACCTGTGAGATAAAGCGCTCCTATCTGAACAGACAGAGGAGTTTGCTTTGGGGGGTGGTGTGATTGCTTCTTGGGGCAGGCTGACACTTTGCTTGTCCTTCCGCTGTGTTAGCCCAAGATGCGGTACATCGTAAGTGGACCATTGATGTGTCTTTATACCTGTGTTTTTGTTCCCAGTTTCAGAATACAGGGACAAATGCAGTACCCTTCAAGGAAGGAAGAGATGTGGGAGTTTGTCCTGGAGCAACTCTGGCAGGAGGAAGCTTCATTATGAGCATACTGGGTATGAGCTTCCACCTTCATGCCTCCAGGAGGATAATGGGAACATGGGGATGAGGGATGTCCATGATGAATCCCAAGTCAGGTAGTAAGTGACTAGGCAGCCTGGGTTGTGGGCAGCAGCCCCTGGACCACTCTGTGTGGCCTTCCTTTTCTTCTCTCACTGGAAAACTGAAGAACAGTGGATGAGGCATATCCTGGTAGAGCAGTCCTCATTCTCACCCTGGCATCAGGGAGGAGGGGCGGGGGTGTAGAAGCCTTCCTAAGCATTGATGGAAACCACCTTCTCCCCCTTCACCAGCACACCTTATTCAGCCCACCATGACCACAGGAGAGGGAAATGGCATGATGAAGAGCCTACCCATGTGACTCTGTGGAGAGAGAAAAAGACTCGAGGGAGAGAAATGGGGAAGGAGATACGAGATGGAGTGAAGAGGAGATGGTTCAAAGTGACAGTGAGTGTCTTGGAAAGGTCTGCATTAAGTAGGCTCTTCTGGAACCTGAAAGAAGGAAAATGACATTAAACAGCATCTGTTAAACACCTCCACTTGCAGGAGAGCTGAATGGAAAGAAAGGGGATTCTGGAAATCAGTATTGAGTGCAGAAACATGGACTCATGCTTTAGAAGTCTTTTAATGCTAGGCAAGAAAATAGCACTTGGCTGGGTCTGTCCTCCATCCTAATTCCTTGCTGTCTCCTCTGCTCTGACTCTTTCTTTTTATCCTTAGATTCCATATGGGAGAAAGTATGACAAGGCATGGCTAATGAATTCAATCCAGGGCCATTGCAGTGTCCCCTTCACCCCGGTCGATGTAAGAGAGGATGGTGAAGCCAGCTGAGTGGGCACAGGGGAGGGGGAGAGGCCTGGCTCAGCAGGGGCCATTGTCATCTGATACCATTGCTTCTGCCCTCACTGCCTGTGTAGTTCCATTACATCAGAAATCGGGCCCGGTTCTTTGTCCGGGATGCAGGCACGGCCTCGGCATTGAAGGATGTCAGCTACAAGATTTGCGATGACAATGATGTAAAGGTGTGTGCTAGGGGCTGTCCCTGCACCATGTCTTGGGGAGGGAGGATGGACTAGGGGCTGGTTGTCGTCTTTGGGATTAGTGGGCCTGTTGTTGACCCTACCTCTCCTTCCCACAGATATTGGTCTTAGTCAGCCCTTCTGCTGTACCCTACTCTGTGCAGAATAAGTTCTCAGCAGAACAAGTGGAGCAGCTAAAGGTAGTGCAGATTCAAGGCATGCTGTGTGCCCACTCCCCGGATCCTACCTGCTCTCACCTCCTGACACGATGATTCTTGTCACCACGCCCCCACACAGCCTCAGAGCCACTTTCTCCATCTCTGCCTCTGCAGTTGACCATGAGAAAACGATATGATGTCTCCCAGCAAGCTCTCGACCTCCAGAAGCTCCGATTTGATCCAGGTATTACCGACCACAGTAATTCTAGGGCAGGTGAGGGCAGAGGGGTTTTCCTGGGACGAGGAGGTAGGGATTCAGCTTGGGGAGGGTTTTTCTTATTTGCTCTTTTAAATTATACATATGAGAGTAGAACGCATTTTAGCAGATTATACGTACATAGAGTATAACTTATTCTACTTAGGATGCCTCTCTTGTGGTCATACAGGATGTGGCGTTATCTTGGTTATATATATGAATACAAGGCTAGGGAAGTTATGTCCTATTAATTCTACTGTCTTTCCTTTTCTGCTCCCCACTCCCTTCCCTTTGTTTCCCTTGGTCTAATCCAGGGGATTTCTGTTATTCCCCTTCCAACCTCCCTTGTTTGCGGTTAGCATCCAGAAATCAAAGATGACATTTGGCCTTTGTTTTGGGAGGAGGATTGGCTTACTTCACTTAGCATCATATTCTCCAGTTCCATCCATTCACGGGCAAATGCCATAATTTCATTCTGTATGGCTGAGTAATATTCCATTGTGTGTATATATACCATGTTTTCTTTATCCATTCATCCGTTGAAGGACACCTAGGTTCCTTCCATAGCTTGGCTGTTGTGAGTTGAGCTGCTATAAACATGGATGTGGCTTTGTCACTGTAGTATGCTATTAACAATTTTAAGACCTTTAGGTATAAACCAAGGAGTGCGATAACGGAGTCATATGGTGGTTCCATTCCAAGGTTTCTAAGGACTCTCCGTACTGCTTTCCATAGTGGTTGCGCGAATCTGCAGTCCCACCAGCAATGTATGAGAGTACGTTTCTCCCCACATCCTTGCTAACATTTATAGTTACTTGCATTCTTGATAATTGCCATTCTGACTGGAGGGAGATAGAATCTCGGTGTAGTTTTGATTTGCATTTCTCTAATTGCTATAGATGTTGGACGCGTTTTCATATACCTTTTGAGCATTCATATTTCTTCTTCTGTAAAGTGTTTGTTCAGTTCCTTTGCCCGTTTATGCATTGGTTTATTTATTTTTCGAGTGGTAATGTTGTAGGGACAAATGAGGCAAGGCACCGAATATAGCAGGAAATAGTTTTATTTGGCTGCAGTCAGGTTCAGAGGGCACAGCTTTTGCTGAAATCAATTAATCCCCTGAACCCTGAGTTCAGGGAGTTTCAGAGTTTTATACCCAGTGTGTAAGGGGAGGGGCTCAGAAGTTCACAGTCTGCAGAAGTTCACATAATAGCAGCTTTTTCTTTCACTGTTCTGGGCAAGTGGGCAAGTTAACTCTTCAAGGACAACACTTGAGAAGGGGAGAGCTTCTTCTCCCCTTTCTTTCCTCCCCCTGCCAGCTGTTACCATGGAGCCCAATTGTAACTTATCTTAAAAATGTAGACATCTCTGTGAAGCCCAGCTCAAGGCCAGAGGCCTTGTTTGCACATTTCTTCAAAGTACTATACTGGATACGTTTGTGAAAACTAGTAAGGGGGTGCCCAGCACCTGGAGTGCTGGTATCTTCTCGGCCAGTGGCCAAGTAAACAGGGCGACATGAAAATAAGAAGTTTATCTACATTGGACTCTTTCTCAGGGACTCTTTTGCTGACAGTCCTAAAATCAGCCATGGTGAAGAGGGCTTTTCTGTGGAGAAAGGGGGTGCCACTTTTCTGAGTTGTTTGTATACTGTGGAAATTAACACCTTACCTGAGGTACTGGTGGTGAAGATTTTCTCCCCATCTGTAGGATCTCTGTACACGTTCTTGATTGTTTCCTGTGCTGTGAAAAAGCTTTTCCACTTGATACCATCCCATTTGTTGATTCTTGATTTATACTCCTTGCGCTTTTGGAGTCTTCTTGAGGACTGACATGTTGAAATGTTGGAGACTTGGGCTTACTTTTTCTATTTGTAAGTGCAGGGTCTCTGGTCTAATGCCTGTGTCCTCAATCCACTTAGAGTTGAGTCTTTTGCAGGGTGAGAGAGAGGGGTTCAATTTCGTTCTATTACATATGGATTTCTCATTTTCTCAGCACCACTCCTTAAAGAGGCTATCCTTTCTCCAATGTAAGTTAATGGTGCCTTTGTCTAGGATGAGATAACTGTATTATGTGGGTGTGTCTCTGTGTCTCCTATTCTGTTCCATTGGTCTTCATGTCTGTTTTGGTGACAATACCATACTGTTTTTATTCCTATAACTCCTTGGTATTATTTAATGTCTGCTACTGTGATGCCTCCTGTGTCACTTTTCATGCTAAGGATTGCTTTGGCTATTCTGGGCCTCTTGTTTTTCCAAATGAATTTCATGATTGTTTTTCTATTTCTGTGAAGAACGTCATTGAGATCTTTATAGGAATTGCATTAAAACTGTATAATGCTCTTGGCCGTTTTGATAATATTGATTCTGCCTATCCAGGAACGTGAGAGATCTTCCCATTTTCTGAGGTCTAATTCAATTTCTTTCATTAGCAAATTCTGTAGTTTTTGTTATAGGGATCTTTCACCTCTTTTATTAGGTTGATTCCCACACATTTTATTTATTTATTTTTTTGAGGCTATTGTAACGGGGATAGTATGCGTGATTTCTCTTTCAGCCAATATCCTTGGTGTATAGAATATGATTGATTTATTGGTGTTGATTTTAAACACTGCTACTTTGCTGAATTTGTTTATGAGTTCCAGGAGCCTACCAGTAGAGTTTTGGGGGTCTTCTAAATATAGAATCATGTCGGCGGCGGCAAATTGGGATAGTTTGAGCTCTCCTCCTCCTCCTCCTCCTCCTCCTCCTTCTTCTTCAATCATATGTGGGGAGGGTTTGTGCTGGCACTGATCCAGCTGGACCCCTCTTACCCTTCTGATTCCCTTGTCTTGGCTTCCCAAAGACCTGGTGGGCTGTGACATTGACATGATCCTGAATCGAAGAAACTGCATGTTTGCTACCCTGCAGATCATTGAAAGGAATTTCCCAGAGGTGAGACCTTAGGCCCAGGGCCGGTATTTAGATAGAGGGGTGGAAGGGATGGCATTTAGGGCAGATGTGCCCACCAGGTGCTAGAAAGTCCCCATCACTCTTATGTTTCCTCCCACAAGCTGCTGTCCCTGAACTTGCGAAACAACAAACTGTACCGGCTGGATGGCCTGTCTGACATTGTAGAGAAAGCCCCCCATGTCAAGATCCTGAACCTCTCCAAAAATGAGGTGAGAAGAGAGAGCCAGATGAAAACAAAATTGCATTGAGGGTGGCTGGTAGGGCACAGCAGGGTGCTGGCAGGAGGCAGACAAAGGCAACTGGAGTGAGGGTCCCAGAGTCTGGGTGCAGGTTCCCAGGTGTCCCTCTCTCCCTGGGTCTCCTTAACCGGTTCCCTCCCCATCTTTCTCAGCTGAGGACCTCCAAGGAGTTGGAGAAGCTGAAAGGGATGGAGCTGGAAGAGCTGTGGCTAGAAGGGAACCCTCTGTGCAGTGACTTCCCAGAGCAGTCTGCTTATGTAAGGTAGATAATGCCTGGTAACACCTGTCACCCTTCCTGGGGACCTTTGCCTCTTGGGAGCCTGAGCTCCCCCTGAAGTCCACCTCTGCAGGAGGATGCAACCTTGGCCCTCTGGAAGGATCACAGGCCACGCCCTCTCCTCTATCTGTGTCCCTCAGCTGTGCCCACAGGTCTGCTTTCCTTCTTGCGACCTGCTCCCCTTTTTCAGCTGGACTGGGGTGTGTTTCCCGCCCCTCTGCACTGGCCTCCTCCAGCAAGCCCTCCGAAGATGGGGCTGGGCTTCCCTCCCCTGTCCTATGAGTGGCCCTTCTTCTCATGTTCCAAAAAGGTTCCCCTTCCTATCCCAGGCTGACAAGGAGAGATTTCATGCCCCGTGGTGAGGGCCCGGGCCCTGGGTGGCTACCGTCACAACATCTGTTCCTCTAGGCCATTGGTGGAAACTGTTTCCTCCTTGGGGAGAAACTTGGGTTCCCTGAGTCAAGGAGCCAGAGGTAGGCCACTGCCAGCAAGCAGAGGCCTTCCCAAGACAGGAGGGGAAGGCAGAGGGCAAAGGAGGGGCAGGAGGAGGAGGAGGAGGAGGCGGGAGCACAGGCTGCTCAGGGGCACTGCTGCTCCACTCCACATCCCACATCCAACCTCGTCCCTCAGAGCAGCCCTGGTAGCCCAAGTCAAGATGCTTCCTTGGGCAAGACACTGACTCAGACAGGCACAGGTGCACAGGAACCACCATGAGGGAACCTGGTGCTCATAAGAGGGGGCCACAGACCCTCTGTCACATGCTGAGCTGGTGCCTGATTCTTCACTACTGGTGCTGGAATGACACCTCCCCTGGGGGCAGCTCCTTTTCCCATACCTGGCCCCCTCTGGGCCCACACGGGAGACAGAGGCTGAACCTGCATCCTGTGGGCCCGAGCCCAGCAGGTACATGTTTGCATTCCTGCCTGGGGCCGCAGGGCCAGCCAAGGGCAGGTGAAGGAATGGGCTGCAGTAGGGGAGCTGGTTTCTTCTCACTTCCACTTTGACCTCCAGCACCAGGGCTGCATCTTCCCCTTCCCTTTGCTTTGCTTCCTCTATCACCGTCTCTCCCTCCCCTACCTTTATTCCCTTTCTGTGGCCATACCCCTGCCTTCCCCTGCCTGTCTCACTCACCAAACCCCCACCCCGCCCAGCATCCTATCCTGGGAGGCGAGAGTATGATCTGGTCTTGGTCTGGCCAGGCCATGCCCCACGGAAGGCTGGACACCCAGCACAGTAGCAGAGCCCTGGTCTCCCACCCCATTCCCTGCTCCCTTCAGAGCCTTCCATGGGGGGACCTGGAAGAAGGTAAGGGAGGCAGGGTGGGCCCTGGAGGAGGGGGTCAGGCTAGTGTAGATGGGAGGTACCCAGGGGAAAGGAGAGGGAAGAGAGCAAGAGGGAGAGAGTGTGCACAACCCTCCACTGTCACCTCACTTCATTAGATTTTTCATTTGCACAGTGCTATCCAGGATTGTTTCCCCAATTTGTTACGCCTGGTAAGTACGCACTTCCGGTCTTGTCTCCTTACTCACATGCCTGACCTCCCCGCTGGCCCCAGGCCCTGTGGGCCTTGCCTAGATTACGTGTGCACCAGACCCTCATCCTTCTTAAAGGGCATGGATTCTCCATGGCATGGACATTTTCCCTAGGGAGAACACACGTGCACACACCCATACACACCCACTCACAGGGTGCATATACTGGTAGAGATTTCCAAGAGCTCATGATGCAGACACCAAGTGTGATCTCACCCATGGATTTTCCAGGGCCTATTTATACGTGGCCTCTGGCCCTTGTTTCCCCTTGGGCCTGTTCAACTCCTTGCTCTTGCAGTGCCACCACCCTGAGCTGCACTGTTGACTTCCTCTTCCCTTCTCAAGGATGGCCAGGAGTTACCCACACCAATTGTCGTCGACCTTGATGCCCCCAAGTTAATAAAACCCTGCACGGTGAGAAAGAAGCACCAAAAGAGATGGGGGTGTTGCAGGGTAGGCTTTAGCCACCACAGAGACTAGAATGACCTTTTAATTCCAGGAAGAGTCTAAAGGAACTGAGACCCTAAAGAATCTAGTTCTGCAATTCCTGCAAGAGTAAGTTCCCCTGAGACCTTGAGGAAGGGAAGGCCTGGGACAGTGTGGACTACCATAGCACAGGTCTGCACATAGGAGTTTTCTGGTCTCCTGTGGGCCCTCAGCCACAGAGTTAGCCTGTCCTCTTTGCTCCCTCACAGGTATTACTTGATCTATGACCATGGAGATCGAGAGGGTCTCCTCAGTGCTTACCACAACAAGGCATGCTTCTCTCTGACCATTCTCTTCCATCCTAAGGACTCAGCCCAGTGAGTATCTGTGATCAGCTCTGACCCTGGTCTGGGGCACTGTGACTCCCCCCACATCCCCGCAGACACATGCCAGCTCCTTGCCACAGCGGCACTGGCTGGACCACGATCCTTTGCTCCTCTTTTTCTCCTAGGAATAGCTTGTGCAAATTCATCAAGGATAGCAAGAATATGAGGAAGCTCAGGAATTCCTGTAAGTGTGTGATGGGGAAGACTGGGCAGCGGCAGCATAAGGGGGTGTCAAAGGGTCAGTCACGGGGGTCAAGGGCAAGGGTGTGGCAGCCCCCCTCATCTTTGCTTCTCCTGTCCTCTACAGACCAGTGGAAGCAACTGAAGCACACAAAACGTGACATCTTGGATACCTTCTGCGTGCTGCCCAAGACTCGGCATGACCTCAGCTCCTTTGTGGTGGACATGTGGTTCCAGACGGTGAGCACCTGCTTCCTCCCTGGGGTGGGACCAGAAAGCTGGAGGTGGGTAGGAGGTTAAGCAGATCCTGAGTTCCTGCATTGCCCCCTTTCAGGAAACAATGCTCTGCTTCTCTGTGAATGGTTTGTTCAAGGAAGGTGAGTGTCTATACAACCCCCTCAGATCGCCTGCTGCTCCCTCCCCTGGGTGGGCACCCTCTCAGAACTCTCCCAGCTTCCCTGATTCTAGGCCTTTCCTTCCTGTTCTTCCCTGGGGGCTCTTCCCTCGGTGCTCCCACTCTGCCCACAAAGCATCCTGGTCTGAACGTGGTCTGTGCCTGTCTGTCCCACAGCTCCGGTGTGTGTTAGGGACATAGGCTGTGGGGTTCCATGGCTCTCCTCCCAGGTCCTTACTCTGTGGCCTTGGACCAACTACTTGACCTCTCTTTTTCGCCATTTTTTAAATGGGGCTAGTAGAACCCATCTCTTGGGCAGATGTGAGATGAAGATCAAGTGAACTTTTGAAGAGGTTTTCACAGGGCCCAACATGTGGTAGGGGCCCTATCGCTGGGAGTGGATTGTTCCAGTTGTCTTCCCCATTCCTGCCGTGCCCTCCTGACTCCAAGTGAACAATTGTCTGGGTCTGGCCTCCTCCAGTGGAAGAGCCCGACTGGGGGATGCTGTTTGAGCATGTGTAAAGCATGTGCAACTCCAAGGGAGTGTTGTTTGTTGTCCTTGAAGTGGAAGGAAAGTCTCAGGGATGTGTTCATGCCTTTACCCGGACCTTCGTTGCTACTCCTGGCAGCAATTCCAGGTGAGTGCTATGGGGCGGGTGAGAGCACCATTCTCAGCCTGGGACCAGTGGTATAGGAATGTGGTGGCAGAGTCCTCAGGATATTCTCCACATAGTGGAAGACCAACAGGTAGATCCAATGAGTAGTCTAGCCTAGTGGTTAAGACTAAGGGCTTTTAACTGGGAATGACAGTTCTCTTCCTGATCCCAACACTCACTATGTCCTTGGTCCAAATTACTTGACCTTTCGGTGAGACTCACTGTCCTCCTCTGAAAATGGGGACAAGAGTACCCAGGCTCTGGGGCTGCTGTGTAGGAGAAAATGCATTGGGGTTAAATCTACAAGTCCACTGGGCGTGGCAGCACATGCCTGTAATCCCAGCAGCTTGGGAGGCTGAGGCAAGAAGATCACGAGTTCAAAGCCAGCCTCAGCAAAAGCGAGGTGCTAAGTAACTCAGTGAGACCCTGTGTCTAACAAAAACAATACAAAATAGGGCTGGGGATGTGGCTCAGTGGTTGAGTACCCCTGAGTTCAATTCCCAGTACTAGCCCCCCCCCCCCGCAAAAAAAAAAATCTACAAAACCACTGAAGCTGGTACAAAATGTCTCCAAAGGTGGGCACTATGGGTAGGAGCCTAGGAATCTGGGAGGCAGCTACAGTAGGGATATTGGAGGAATCCAGATGCTGTGTGGCAGTGGTTAAGGAGGTAGGCAGTGTGGGGTTATCTGCCTGGCCAGTTGTTTCAGGGAGTGTTTGTTATTTTTTTTCTCTCTCCAGCCTGTGCATCGTAAATGACCAGCTGATTGTGAGGGATGCCAGCCCTGGTGAGATCCAAAGTGCCTTCTCCATCCCCATGCCCACACACTGCTCCAGCTTCATGTCCACCCTCTCCCAAGAGCAGCAAGAAACTGTGCAGGCTTTCTCCATCCAGTCTGGGATGAAACTTGAGTGGTCTCAGAAGTGAGTGTTGGGTATAAATGTGAGTGGGGCAGGGGAGTGAATAATGGAAACTCCCAGGATATTTGGGGGAAAAACCTGTGGGTATTTGTTGCACAGTAAAAGTGGGCCCATGAAAAAGGTAGCACACTTTTTTACTGAAGTATTTAAAGTATATCAAAAATAGTATAGTGCTCAAATGTCATCACCTTCCATATGAAGAGTCCAAAAGAACCCATCATGACAAGCCACTAGAATAAATATACAAGTTCAGCAAGTATTCAACATCAATGCACAAATTTCATGGGTATTTCTATGTACTTGCAGTAAACAATCCAAAATGAAATTAAGAAAACAAGCCTATTTACAATAGCATCAAAAAGGGTAAAACAAGGCTGGGCCTGTAGCTCAGTGGTAGAGTGCTTGCCTAGCACAGGTGAGGCACTGAGTTCGACCCTTGGCACCACATAAAAAAAAGAAAGAAAGAAAGAAAGAAATATATTGTGATCATTTACAACTAACTAAAAAAATATTTTTAAAAGGAGTAAAACACTTAGGAGCAAATGTAATCAAAGAAAGTAAAATCACATGTGCTGAAATCTTTGGCAAAGCATGGCTGAAGAAAAAAGTAAAGAAGATGTAAGTAAGGGGAAAGACACCTCATGTTCCCAGGGTGGAAGACGTAATGTCAGTAAGGTGCCAGTGCTGTCCAGAGGAATCTTCAGATTCAACACAACCCCTACCAAAATCCCCATTGGCTCCTTTGCAGGAGTTGACAAGGTGATCCTAATGTTTATATGGAAATGCAGCAGATGCAGGATAGCCAGAATAGTTTCAAAGGAAAAGAACAATGTTAGGAGACTCACACTTACCAACTTCAAAACCTGCTACAAAGCTGTAGCCATCAAGACCTTGTGGTACCAACATACAGACAAACATGACTCTATGGAAAAGAACTGAGAGTCTACCTAAGGCACCTTTACATTTATGGTCCAATTGTCTATCATCTGGGCTGTTGGAAAAAGTGCCATGGGGTTATAAAATCAAAAAGGCTTGAACAAGGGGCACTAGGATGACTGGATGTCCACTTGCAAAGCCATGAATTTTGACCCACACTCCCAAGTTACACTGTAAGCAAACAGTGACTGAAAGTGATGAAGGACTTAAAGAGCCACAGCTATACAACCCAAAGAAGAAAACATGGGTATAAATCATCATGACCTTGAATTAGGCAACTATTTCTTAGGTACACAGCAGAAGCTCAAGGAAACAAAGAAGAATAGGTAAATTGGACTTCCTAGAGTTCATAGAATTTAAAAGCTTTTGTACATCATTGGATTCTATCAAGAAAGTGCAAAGACAACTGACAGAATGAGAGACAGTTTTGCAGATCACACATCTGGCAAGAACACATGAACGTTTCTTAAAACTCCACCATAAAAAGACAAACATCCCAGGGAAAATGGGGAGAGGACTTGACTAGGCATTTCTCCAAAGAAGATGCACACATGGCCACAGAGCCCTTGAAGAATTTCTCATCATCATTAGTCAGTAGGGAAATGCCAAGCAAAGCCATAATGAGTTGGCTCTTCACATCCACTAGGATGGCTTTAATTAATAAAATGAAAGTGAACAAGTTTGGCTGAAGATGTGGGGAAATTGGAAATCTCCCATTATACTGGTGGGAATATAAAATGGAACAGTCTCTGGGGGAAACATTTTGGCAGTTCCTCAGATAGTTAAACACGGAGTTACTGTGTAGCCTGGTAATCCCACTCCTAAGTATATATACCATGAGCAATAAAAACGTGAACTCAAAAAAATTTTACTCAAATGTTTGTAGCAGAATTGTTTGTATTGGCCAGAAAGTACAAACAGCTCAGATGCCTTCTTGCTGATGAACGCATAGGTAAATATGGTACTACATCTAGCGGAATATCATTCAATCGTTAAGAAGAACATAGTGCTGATACATGCTATGTCAAGGATGAATCCTGACAACATCATGCTATGTGAAGAAAACAGTCACAAAAGGCCACATATTGTATGGTTCCGCTTATATGAAATGTCCAGGATAGGCAAAGCCATAGAGACAAAAAGCAGAATAGTGGTTGCCAGGGAAAATGGGGAGTGATATAAAGCTCTTGGAATCGGGTAGGTGGCATGGCTGCACAATCTTATGACTGTGCTACATGACCACTGAATTGTGTACCTTAAAAAAGTAAGTGCTGCAATGTATATCTGATATCTCAATTCAGACACAATCGGCCAGTCTTCCTCTTTGAATTTCAATTTGTTATTTTCTTGAGCATCTTTCCTTTATCAGTATGATCGAGCTCCTTTATGCTTTTGAACACCCCTATTTTTCTGCTTTGAATTTGGGTGAGCATGAATGTTCATGACAGACATTTTCGTTTTCACAACATCTTTCTTCATCATTACAGTGGTCCTCATTCTGGCACGTGCATCCCAGAAAAAGAGCAGCGTAGGTTAAGAGGTGGCATTTTGTGGCCAGCGTGTCTGTCCTGTGGTAGTAATGGAGACCACCTGTTCTTGTCCCACTGCAGGTGCCTGGAGGACAACCAGTGGAACTACATCAGAGCGGGTCAGGTCTTCACCATGCTCCAGGTGAGGCCTGGGGTTCAAGTGGGTGAAAGATGATGTCTCTAGGCCATTGGGAAGGTAGAGACCATGTGGCCTAGGCATGGAACTTGGGGCACCTGCCTCTTCTGACATCCTGACCCCTTCCCTCCAGAACCAGGGAAAGATACCAGGGGAGGCCTTCAAACAGATGTCCTGAAAGGAGCCCTTGGATGCCATCTTCCTCTTCATGTACATCGTAGTTTTCTGTCACCAACTTAAGTCCACGCTCATTGCTGGGGTTGCAGGTCTGGCTGACTAAGAAGTCAGAGTTAACTTGTAGGCCAGGTAACATAACCTCCCAAATGGCTAGTTGTTATGTGTGTTTTCCCCACCAAAGATGGCTGTTTATCTTTACAATAAAGCGTGATATTGCATGTTTTGTGCTGTGTGTCCTGGGTTTCTTCTCTCCTGATGCAGGCATGAGCCAACAGGGCCAGGACCAAAAGGCCCTGTGCACCTCCGCTCCCATCCCGTAGACCCTGGCTGTTCTTAAGCAGATCCATCAGGCTTGCTCCAAGACAGTTTGTGACTAAATCCTCATGAGAAAAGACACATGCTACTTCTAGTGATTGGCATTTGGAGATTGTGAGACTGTGAGATGCTCTCCCTGGAGGCCTGCAGAAGCAGCCATGTGACCTGTCACAATGGGGGCTTCTCAAGGGATGCTTTCTGGCTATTGAGGGCTGTGGAAACAAGGAATGATTGAGGCATGGAACAAAGCAAAATAGGGAGGTACTTGAGGGCTGACATATTTTACTTCTCTTTCCTAATATTTTTAGATTTTCATACATCATACCAGGTTCAGCTTTGTTTTTTGTTTGTTTTTTTGTTTTTGCACAGCTGAATAGGAATCGGGCCTCTCTGCATCTCTGCCCTAGCTTCCGTTTGTCTACCCCACATGCCTATCCCACCCTCTCCTCTTAGGCTGCTCTCCTAGGAATCTTCTGTTAGCACCTACAGTTGGTGTGGAAGGAGTAGTCCATTCAGGATGCCCAGCACATCCTTCACAGAATTGGAAGAAGATCCTCCATATCTATGACTTTTGTTTTTTCTACCATTGATTGAACCCATGGACACTTAGCCACTGATCTACATCCCCAGTCCTTTTTTATATCCTATTATATTTATTTTCATTTTTATTTTGATACAAGTTATCACTAAGTTGCTCTAATCCTCGCCAAATTACTGAGGCTGGTTTTGAACTTGTGATCCTCCTGCCTCAGCCTCCTGAGCCACGGGGATATGTCCATGTTCTTTAGTCGTTTCAGACACTCATTTTTACCTCCATATGACAACAGCAGTAGCCCAAAATCTCATTTTGTGGTTAGTTTTGTGGAAATTTTCCCAATGACTGATGGTTGGCAGTTCCGAATTTCAGGAAATTATTAAATATGACATCTGCCCAACTTATTGCCCACACTTCTGGAATGCTTTTACTTTTTTTGGATATCAAAATAATAGTAATACAAACTTTTCAAGTTACAATCTTAGAAATGATGACACCTGTGAAGTACCACCAGTTGACAATAATTCCTGCATTTTTTTTATGTTTTGGCAGAAGTAACTTGACACTTTCCATTCATGATATATGTTTACATTAGGGAGCCACATATCAGAGAAAAGAGTGTTTTTAAGTAGTATCAGAATAGTAAGTATTGCTTCAGAATAAATGTAAGAAATTATAAAAATTTTTACCCTGAAAATAAAAACATTCATGACAGGACACAAATATATATAAATGCATCACATGTTAATGCATCAGAAGAATTAACAGTAGTTAAAATTTCCAATTTATCTATTATAATGCATGGCACAAATTAATATTATTCTTAGCAAAATTTCAATGAAATTCTTCATCAAAATAGAGAAAATTCCTACAATTCATTTGGAACCATACACAACCCCTAATAGCCAAAGCTGTATTGAGAAACAATTTGGAGGTTTCACACTTTCTGATTTTAAATTATATTGCAAAGTTGTAGTAATCAAAACAGTCTGATACTGGCATAAAACATACAACAAGAGAACAGAATAGAGGGCCCAGAAATAAATCTAAATAAATATGTTTGCCTAATTGACAACTTCACCAAGATGATGTAATTGGAGAAAGATAATATTTTCAGTGATTCTGGGGGAAGTTTATTTAAAACAGTTAAACCATAATCATATGCCATAAATAAAAATAAATTCAAAAATGCATTAAATCCTAATATAAAGCCTGAAACTATAAAATATCAACAAGACAAATACAGGGAATAGCTCCTTGACTTTTGCCTTGTCATTGATATATTGGATGTCACACCAAAGCTCAGACTAGAAAAATAAAGAAACTATATAAATGAGACAATATCAACTAAAAAGATTCTGCACAGCAAATTATACAATAAACAAAATGAAAAAATTAACATACAGACTGGGAAATTATATTTCAAACCAGGTATCAGATAAATGTAAAAAAAAATTCTTACAACCAAATAACATCAAAACCAATGTGATACTTAAAATTGGTAAAGGACATAAGAATTTTCCTCAAGTAATGCATAAAAATGAGTCAACAGGTATATGAAAATGTGCACAACATCACTAATTGTTAGGGAAATACAATTTAAAACTATTATGAGATATATACTTATTTTGATGGCTTTTATGAAAATAACAAGACAATGTGGATAAAAGGGAACACTTACCCTGCTGGTTGGAATATAAATTCTTCCAGCCATAATGGAAAATAGTATTGAGTTTTCTTTAAAAAGTTAAAAAACAAAACTACCATATGACTCAAACTAAAAAGTTTCTTCTCAGGAAAAGGAAACAATATGTTAGGTGAATAGAGAGGCTATATCTTGGGAGCAAATATCTTTACCCCTCACACATCAGATAGAGCTCTAATCTCTAGGGTATATAAAAGAACAAATAACCCAATCAACAAATGGGCCAAGGACCTGAACAGACACTTCTCAGAAGATGATGTACAGTCAATCAACAAATACATGAAAAAATGTTCATCATCACTAGCAATTAGAGAAATGCAAATCAAAACCACTTTAAGGTTTCATCTCACTCCAGTCAGAATGGCATACTCATACACTGCTGGTGGGACTGCAAATTGGTGCAGCCAATATGGAAATCGGTATGGAAATTTCTTGGAAAATTGAGAATGGAACCACCATTTGACCCAGCTATCCCATTCCTCAGTCTATATATACCCAAAGGACTTGAAAACAGCATACTACAGGGACACAGCCACATCAATGTTTATAGCAGCACAATTCATAATAGCTAAACTGTGGAACCAACCTAGATGCCTATCAATAGATGAATGTTGAAGGCTCTACTCTTACCTGTTTGGTCAAAATAATTTTGGTTTTAAAGGTATGATTTTCAGATCAGTATATTTATGTTTGAGATGTATTTAGGAATATATTCTGTTAACAGATATTGATCAAATGCTTAGCCCTGGCATGGAGGTGAAACTTTTAGAGACCCTCAAGTCATGCTTTTCCAGTTTTTCCCTAAGACTTACCATGAACACTCGCCTATGACAGCCAATGTGTAGAGCTGGAAAGTGTTTGTAGACATGCCTGT
>NW_026000305.1:9806-15242 GCF_001458135.2 Marmota marmota marmota | reverse complement strand
AGGCAGCAGAATACAACAGACACTAGTATGGCAGTATGTAAAAAAGTGGATGTGGAACCGATGTGAATCTGCAATATGTATACGGGATAAAAATGGGAGTTCATAATCTGCTTGAATCAAATGTATGAAATATGATATGTCAAGAGCTTTGTAATGTTTTGAACAACTAATAATAAAAAAATAAATAAATAACAAAAAAAAAGAGAACAAGTGTTGGTAAGAATAAGAAGAAAAGGGATCCTTCTACACTGAAGCAGGATGTACTGCCCTTATGAAAAATACTATGGAGAATCCTTAAAAATTAAAAGTAGAACTACTTACTATAGGACCAGCAATCCTTTGTCTGGGCACACACCCGAAGGAAATAAAATCAGCAACTGGAAAAAAAAAAAAAAAAGGAGGCTGATTCATAGTGGGATAGGGAGAGGGAGCATGGAAGGAATAGATGAACTCTAGATAGGGCAAAGGGGTGGGAGGGGAAGGGAGGGGGCGTGGGGTTATTAATGATGGTGGAATGTGATGATCATTATTATCCAAAATACAGGTATGAAGACACAAATTGGTATGAAAATACTTTGTATACAACCGGAGATATGAAAAATTGTGCTGTATATGTGTAATAAGAATTGTAATGCATTCTGATGTCACATTGAAAACACCTACAATATGACTCATATACCCCTTTTAGAATATACACCCAAAGGAAATTAAATTATCATTTAATAAAGACATCAGCAACCCCTTGTTCACTGCAGCATTATTTACAATAACTGATATGGTAACAATTTGCATGTCCATCAACAGATGAATGGATAATGAAAAAATGTCTCTCTCTCTCTCTCTCTCTCTCTCTCTCTGTGTGTGTGTGTGTGTGTGTGTGTAAGGCCAGACCTCAGTCTTATCTCAGTCTTATGGGTTTAATAGGCATTCCAGAAAATTGAGAGGTAAAAAGTGACCCGTCTTCAAGTCTATATACTTAAGATAATATACCTGGAGATAGGAAGTTGAGAAGTCAGCTCAGCCTTCTAAGACTATGTGATCAGAAGAGATACCAAGAAGCCAAAGACAGATAATGGAAGGTCACTAAAACTCACTGAGAACAGAAAATACTCTGTTCTGTTGTGAAAATCATATTAAGGACTCGCTCAGATGATAAGGGGCATATGCCAGGTGGTGAGGGACAAGCCCACGCATAGAGAAGCCACTAAAGTAACCTACAGTTCACTTTATTTTATTAGCATAGAACAATCACAACCAAAGGCAGAGATTTAAGTTGGTAATGAAACATTCATTGTATGGAAAGGCATGATGAAGGAGAGCACAGACACAAATAAAAATTCTATTTTTTATGCAATGATATCAGGAGACTAGGTCGCTGCATAAAACACAAATGCCATAAAAGCTATACACCTTTGTCTTTTGCTTGAGGTAGCCTAGGATTTCTGTACCCCACATACTCCCTCCCTGTGCTCAAGTGTAAGAATAGTCTTGTCCCTGTTGCACTGGTGC
Organism: Marmota marmota marmota; assembly: GCF_001458135.2. Classification (NCBI taxonomy): domain Eukaryota; kingdom Metazoa; phylum Chordata; class Mammalia; order Rodentia; family Sciuridae; genus Marmota; species Marmota marmota. The sequence continues at coordinate 13,733 of NW_026000305.1, read as the reverse complement.
ATCTGCCTGATTCTTCTAATACTCAACACAAGAAAGCACAGAATTTGTAACACATAGAGCTAAAAATGTAGCTCAGTGGTAAAGCCCTTGAGGAGCATGCATAAAGCCTGTATCCCCAACACCTAAAAAAATAAGAATGTGTATATATGGATACAAATATATATGCACAAGCATGTGCATGTGGACACACACACACACACACACACACACACATTTTTCAGCCTTAAACTATTGTGGGAAACAGACCAGTTGAGAAGCAGCAAGCAGCACTCAGAGAGGAGAAATCGAACTTTATTTTATGCCAGTTGTCACAGAGGAGAACAAACCCCGAATCCTGAACTCTTATCCAGTTTCTCACAATATTTATAGGTTACTTTGTGCCATAAAATTTCTAGTCTACATTACAGAAGGCCTTGCTCAGGGCTTCTAGTGGGAAGTGTGTTTACAAAAGCAAAAAGCAATGAGAAACCAGCTGTCATAGGCATGGATGAATCTCTAGCTTTTTGTCTAAAGCATCTCACAGGGGTGTTTACATTTAAAAAGGGTAAAGTCAGACTCTTACAGTCAGTTATTTACAACCTAAAGTCAGAATAGGAACCCATGGTTAATTAGGCTTCCTGGAGAAAAGCTCACAAAAGGGGAAGGGAACTGACCCTTTCCCCACGCAATGTTTCTCACAATAACATTCTTGTAATTTCATTTTACAACCAGGTCTTGTTTTGCCATCTCATTCTCTCCTTTGATGAGTTTTTAATGTTTTTAGGAGGCATCACTTCTGTCCATGTCCTCTAAGTTAAGCCACTGGTAACTCTGGAGGACCATTTGTAACTTTATGGCCTCCAGGTGGTAGGAGACAAATCAGGTCAGTATGTTAAGGATTCAGGGACAAAACAGGAATGTCAGGAGGTACATGACAGAAAACAGACCTATACAGAAAATAAGAGTATTCCAGTTTTTGCAGTGTGTAGATTAGTCAGCTTCCAGAGTGACTAAAGTAGGGCCCCTTTTTTCCTCGGGGCCCCTTAGGGTGCAGCTTGTTTATTTTGAATTGTCAACTTTCCTGGTGCAGCTGGATTGGGAATGAACTCCCAAACATATGGGGTTGGTCTTACCCAGCAGCAATGACTCCAAGGGGCCAAAAGTAGGGGTAGATAAAATGACAGTGAATAGACCCCTCCAGAGGAGGTTTAGGGGTTGGACATTCCATTCTTTTACCAAAATAGCATCCCTTGGTTAAAGGGATGGGAAAATGTTTTTCAATTTTTAGATCTTCTCATATAACTCTTATTATGGAAGAAGGGCACCCATAAAGAATCTCATAAGTGGAGAATCCTGTCTGTATAATAGGGCTAGAACTAATTATTAACAAAGCAGTTGGCAACATATGATCCAGTGTAGGTGGTTTTTCTGATAGAGTTAGGTGGTTTTCCTGATACAGAAGTTGAAACTTTTAGGTGATATTTAACCCTTCTACATCAATTGCACCACATTATTCATGAATGCCAGCCCATGTGCCTCTGTACTTTGGTTATAACTCCTTGCAAGTGTTCAAGAACAAGTTGGTTAACATTGACTTTGTCCCTATCTACTGTTGAGAATCTGCTGAGCCGGGTGCAGTCATGCACACCTGTAATCCCAGTGGCTTGGGAGGCTAAGGCAGGAGGATCATGAGTTCAAGGCCAGTATCTGCAAAAAACTGAGGTGCTAAGCAACTCAGTGAGACCCTGTCTCTAAATAAAATGCAAAATAAGGCTGGGGATGTGGCTTAGTGGTCGAGTACCTGTGAGTTCAATCCCCAGTAACCCCCCCCCAAAAAAAAAAAAAAAAGAATCAGCTGATGGGAACTTGGAAGAAGCCTCTTAACTTCTCTAGTGCTATCTGCTAGGATAGATCAAGCCATCGTATGTGGCTTTCTTCAGAAACATTAAGGGACATTTCCCTCTCCAATGATCCTCCTCTTTGCAGAATGTACACTGGTTGCCTTCCTATTTTCTAGGGTCCCATTGATCCCCCTGATGCGGGAGTCATGTGGCCCAGAATTGTAAAGCCCTTAGAGAAGTCCTATCTTTCTCTGGGCCCGAGCTGACTTCAGAGGGCAAGGACCAAATATTGGCTATTTTCCTTGGCCCTTTTTCTTTTCTTTTTTTTAATATTTATTTTTTGGTTGGAGTTGGACACAATACCTTTATTTTATTTATTTATATGTGGTGCTAAGGTTCGAACCCAGGGCCTCACACGTGCTAGGTGAGCACTCTACTGCTGAGCCACAACCACAGGCGCCTTTTTTATTTTTTTTCACGTTAGTCTCCATGTTTTGGTTTTATTCATCTGGCAGGCCAGGTTCAGGAGTACTGGGTTTTAAATTTAATGTCTAAAATTTTACAGTTATTTATCTCTTCCATTTAATTGAGGTAATTATTATACCTGAAGTCAGCCTTATATTTTATCTAGCCTATAGGTGATTGCTCATTATCTCAAATTAACTCAGGTTATTAAATTAGAAGTTGCATTTCTGGAAAGAACTGAAAGACAACAGTTATAAAATTTACAAGGAAAATACAAAATGAAATTAACAAGAGTAAAATATATATTTGATTTGTATAATATCTATAAACTAAGAAATGCAATTTTCATAATCCCAAACCTATACTTAGCTATATATTATATTCACAGTTTATTTTAAGATCACAGTAATCCTTATTAAAAAAGTCTATTTCTTGAGCTTAACTTCAAATGAACTTGAGCTGTTATCTTAACAAGGAATAAGGCGAGAGTCAGAGCCTTAACTCAAGTGAGGTGGCCTCTAGACAAATCTTAGGTAAGTTGTTTAATTTCTGAAGCTGATCTCTTCCTCCTTTTAAAATATTATTTTATAAAGTTTTCATATATTGTTTCTAAGTATGTATGAACATTAAATTAACATTATCCAACATTACATCTGAATCATGAATCAAACAATCTAAGAGAGCTTATAATGCCTTTTGTGGGAAAGTGGCAACATGTCTTTATATCCCATATTGTCAACCTTTAAATAAACCAGGCTCTCATTTTTACCTTCCAGAAATGCATCCAAGTTTCCATCCCAGTATAGAGTAACACAAAATTTTATTTATAACTTATTGATGACGGGTTATTTTTATTCAATTACAAAATATTAAATGACATAAATAATTTTCCAACTGAATTTGTTATTTTTCTATAAGTCTGTAAGAGACTACTGCTATAGAAAACTTCATTTTGGAGAACACCAGCTTGATAAAATGCTATTCTAAACCTTATATTTTAATGATTTGAAACTTTGGAGGACATAAATACATCTAATATACAAAAAAAACAGTAACATTTAGCATCGCAATCACACTGATGCTTTATATTAACCAAGTTTAACATTTAATACAAATTTAGAATCTATAGTATAGTGTAATAATCTAAAATGACAGTTTTTTAAAACTAGAGTTGTACAAACCTTAATCCCTTTAATATTAGTTCCCCTAAATAATAAAACCTAAAAGATACAAGAAATTATCTTGATAGATAAGAGCAGATTAATGTTTTAAGAAATCCTTGCTACTTCAACACATACAGAATTAAATTCTGGTATATATCAGTGCATTAATATTTGACCTTAGGAAAAAACCTTAAGTAGCTTTAACAGATTGTGCTAATTATATCCAACAGAATCACACAATCTTTTTTATATTTACCATTCACAAACCTTCTGTAACTTACTTAGACATTCTACAACTTATTTATATACTTAATTTTCACCTCTCTTTCATCTTGGACTTTAGCACAAGAATATTACTTTACCAGACAATACTTTCTCATCAAGAAATATTCCCTTTACTTTCTAATTTTCCACACTAAAATATATGTGCATACCTATAACTTTCTTTTTTAAGTTTTGAACCCTTTTAAAATTTATAT
>NW_026000305.1:8636-9789 GCF_001458135.2 Marmota marmota marmota | reverse complement strand
GAATATTATCTAGGCATTTAAATTACAAAACAAATTTCATCCCAGGAGAGGGTTGGACAATCCAGCGTATACCAAAAGTGTGCCTTAATCTTTTTTCTCCCAGGTTGCATTCAATGGGTTGAAACACAGGATTTTTTTTTTTGGTGGGGGGGCGTGGTTATTGAAGATTGAACTCAGGGGCACTTGTCCACTGAGCCTATCCCCAGTCCTTTTTTGCATTTTATTTAGAGACAGGGTCTCGCCGAGTTGCTAAGCATCTTGCTTTTGCTGAGGCTGGCTTTGAACTCGCGATCCTCCTGCCTCAGCCTCCTGAGCTGCTGGGATTACAGGCATGCACCATCACACCCAGAGAACACAGGATATTTTTTGAGCCTGACCTCTCTCCCTTATAATTATCCAATGCCATCAACATTTAGTGAGTTCCCCACTGTCAATTGTACCCAGAGTCTCTTTTAGGTTCCTTTCCTTGCATGAGGCATATTGGTATTCAATGGAGTGCCGCAGTCTGGCTGGGCACAAAAATAACTGGGAGGTCACGAGCCACTTGTAGTTTCAAACAGGAACTACTTTATTGCCAGAACCCCACAGGAACTGTCCAGAACTCTCCGGAAACCCCTCGAGAACCAACGGGAACTCAACGGGAACTCCGTGAGAACTCAATGGGAACTCAACGGGACCGCTGCAAGAACTCAAAAGTAGCGGGCACCCGAGGTAGCAGGAACCGCCTTATTGCCGGACAGCAGAGGTCTATATGCACAACTGAATACACAGCTTGTTTCAATTTAGCATCATCCAGTTACAGCAATCAGTCATTATCTTAATAATTATGCACAGCTTAACTTAATTATCATCATCTTAATGGCTCGCTGGCGTTACTTCTCAACCACTCCTTCTGGCAAAATGCCAGGCGCCATCTTGACTTGGTTGTGGCTCTCAACAATGGAGGAGGCCCTTTCCTTTAGGCTTCCTTGAAGATTCCTTTTTAGAAGCTTCCAACAAAATACAGTTTGACCTTAGTTTCTGTCTTTTTCTTTTCTGGGTGTAGTTGTTTATCCTGCCAGTTTCCCCACATATTTGGTTTGATGAGATACTGTTATAGCAAGGATTGCTTTGCCCCAGTGACAGATATCCCCTGGCTAAATGGGGTTTCCTA
>NW_026000305.1:23-8613 GCF_001458135.2 Marmota marmota marmota | reverse complement strand
TGTATCCCCAGGTCATAAACTAATATCCTTTATGGTCAGCAGCCTCCAACACCCATGGGAAAAAGGGGCTGGAAGTCAGGGTGGAGACTAGGGTCTCTTTGTACATCTTTTATAGCCCAGGGAAGAATGTGCCCCAAACAAATCAAGATACCACATTATTAGAATCCATGGGCAGCACAGCATATGAAATTACAGAGAAGGAGTTCAGGATGTACATGATTAAAATGTTTTGTGAATTAAAGGATGATATAATAAAGCAAATACAGGCAGCAAAATATCATTTTAAAAAGAGCTACATAAGCAAATACAGGAAGCAAAAGAGTACTTCAATAGGGAGATAGAGGTTCTAAAGAAAAACCAAACAGAAATCTATGAAATGAAAGAAACAAATTAAAAGTTCAATTGAAAGCATCACCAACAGAGTAGACCACTTGGAAGACAGGACCTCAGACAATGAAGACAAAAATATATAATCTTGAAAAGAATGTGGACCATACAATGAAAATGGTAAGAAACCATGAGCAGAACATTCAAGAAATATGGAAAAGCATAAAAAGACCAAATTTAAGAGTTATTGGGATAGAGGGAGGCATAGAGTTCCAAACCAAAGGAATGAACAATCTATTCAGCAAAATAATATCAGAAAAAATTTCAAACATGAAGAATAAATTGGAAAACCAAATTCAAGAGGCTTACAGGATACAAAATGTTCAAAATTACAACAGATCCATACCAAGCCACATTATAATGAAAATGCCTAACAAATAGACTAAGGAGGGAATATTAAAAGCTACAAGAGAAAGGAATCAGATTACATATATGGGGAAACCAATTAGGTTATGTGCAGATTTTTCAACACAGACCCTGAAAGCTAGAAGACACAGGAACAACATATATCAATCTCTGAAAGAAAATGGATGCCAACCAAGAATCTTGTATCCAGCAAAATTAAGCATTATTTGATGATGAAATAAAAACTTTCCATGATAATCAAAAGTTAAAAGAATTTACAGCTAGAAAACCAGCACCACAGAACATCCTTGACAAAATATTCTATGAAGAGGAAATGAAAAACAACAATGAAAATAAGCAGACGGAGGTATTACACTAAAGGAAAAGCTAATGAAAGGAGAAACCAAGTCAAGTTAAATAAAAAAATTAACAAAAATGGCTGGGAATACAAATCCTGTCTCAATAACAACCCTGAATGTTAATGGCCTAAACTCACCAATTAAAAGATTTAGGCTAGCTTATTTGATGAAAAAAAGACCCAACAACATGCTACCTCCAAGAGATTCATCTTATAAGAAAAGACATACACAGAATGAAGGTGAAAGTTTGGGAAAAATCATACCACTCACATGGACTGCAGAGTAAGCAGGGGTTTCCATCCTCATATCAAATAAAGTAGACTTTAAACTAAAGTTAATCAAAAGGGACAAAAAGGACATTTCATATGGCTCAAGGGAACCATACACCAACAAGATATTACAATTATAAATATATATGCCTCAAACAATGGAGCATTTATGTTCATCAAACAAATCTTCTCAAGTTTAAGAGTCAAATAGACCACAACACAATAATTCTGGGTGGTTTTAACACACCTCTTTCACCATTTGATAGATCTTCCAAACAAAAGTTGAACAAACAAACTACAGAACACAATAATACAATCAATAGCTTAGACTTAACTGACATATACATTATATTTCATCCTTTAATGAGTGAATATACTTTCTTTTCAGCAGCACATGGATCCTTCTCTAAAATAGACTATATATTATGCCACAAAGCAACTCTTAACAAATACAAAAAAGTAAAGATACTACCCTGCATTCTATCAGATCGCAATGGGATGAAATTAGAAATCAATGATAAAATAAAAAATAAAAAGTACTCCAACACCTGAAGACTAAATAATATACTACTTAATGAATAATGGATTGCAAAAGTCATCAAGGAGAAGATTAAAAATTCTTAGAGGTAAATGAGAACACTGATATAATATAGCAAAATGTACTTCATTGCATGGAGTTCACTCCTTAAAAGAAGAAAAATTCAACAAATAAGTGACTTAATACTACATCTCAAATCCCTAGAAAAAAGAGAACAAATCAACACCAAAAGCAGTAGGAGGCAAGAAATAATTAAAATTTGAGCTGAAATAAATAAAACTGAAAATGAAACAATTTAAAAAATTCACAAAACAAAAAAGTTGGTTCTTTGACAAAAATAAATAAAATTAACAGACCCTTAACTATGCTAATAAAGAAGAGAGAAAACTCAAATTATTAACATATGTGATTAAAAAGGTAATATCACAATAGACACTACAGAAATACAGAGGAAAACTTGTACTCCAATAAAATAGAAAATATTGAAGGCACCAACAAATTTCTTAAGTCATATGATTTGCCCAGATTGAATCAGGATGATATACACAATATAAACAGACCTATATCAAGTGATGAGACAGAAGACACCATCAGAAGCCTACCAACCAAGAAAAGCCCAGGACTGGATGGATACAAAGCCAATTTCTGCAAACCCTTTAAAGAAGAACTAATACCAGTACTCTTCAATTTATTTCAGGAAATAGAAAAAGAGGGAGCACTTCCAAACTCATTCTATGAGGCCAATATCACCTTGATTCCAAAACCAGGCAAAGACACATCAAAAGAAGAAAACTTCAGACCAATATCTCTAATGAACATAGATGCAAAAATTCTCAATAAAATTCTGGAAAATCAAATACAAAAACATATCAAGAAGATCGTGCACCACGGTCAAGTGGGATTCATCCCAGAGATGCAAGTTTGGTTAAACATATGGAAATCAATAAATATAGTTCATCACATCAATAGACTCAAAGATAATAGATGCAGAAAAAGCATTTGAAAAAACACAGCACCCCTTCATGTTCAAAACACTAGAAAAACTAGGGATAACAGGAACATATCTCAGCATCATAAAAGCTATCTATGCTAAGCCATAGGCCAACATCATTCTAAAAGGAGAAAAATTGAAAGCATTCCCTCTAAAACTGGAACCAGACAGGGATGCCCTCTTTTACCACTTCTATTCAACATAGTTGTGGAAACACTGGGCAGAGCAATTAGACAAAAGAAATTAAAGGGACACGTATAAGAAAAGAAGAACTTAAATTAGCACTCTTTGCTGATGATATGACTCTATACCTAGAAGACCCCAAAAGCTCCACTTTTTTTTTTCTAGAACTAGTAAATGAATTCAGCAAAGTAGCGGGATATAAAATCAACACCCATAACTCAAAGGCATTTCTGTATATCAGTGACAACCCTCAGAAAGCGAAACAAGGAAAACTACCCTATTTTCAATAGCCTCAAAAAATACTTTGGAATCAACTTAACAAAAGAGGTGAAAATATATATATATATATATATATATATATATATATATAATGAAAATTACAGAACCCTAAAGAAAGAAATCAAAGAAGACCTTAGAAGATGGAAAGATCTACCTTGCTCTTGGATAGGCAGAATTAATATTATCAAAATGACCATACTTCCAAAAGCACTATACAGATTCAATGCAATTCTGATCAAATTCCAATGACATTCCTCATATAAGTAGAAAAAGCAATCATGAAATTCATCTGGAAAAATAAGAGACCCATAATAGCTAAAGCAATCCAAAGCTGATTGTAGTAGCTCTCAGCTTCCATCTCACAGTGTCAGGGGATAAGAGATGTCTCTGGAGAAGGGTCCAAGGAGTTCCCAGAGGAGAGGAGGAACTTAATTCACAACCTGTGGGGTTCTTGGCATATGTGACAGAAAATAATTTCAGTGAAACAAAGGCATAGACAAAGGTTTATTTAGAAAGGTAGATACACATTCAAGGGAGAATGTGGGCTGTCTCAAGAGTGTGAAGTAGCCCTGATTTGGGCTGAGGGGGATTCGTTATTTATAGAAGGTCTGTGTCAGGGACCAGACTGGAGGCGAATCCAGGGTGCAGCTCACAATTTCATGCCAGTTTTCCTGGGCTTGTGTATTTCCCTCATTTTAAAAGGGCATGGACCAAGGTTTGCAGCTGTGTTTTCTGTATCTCAAAGGCTTAATTTTGCATTTCAATGGATTGAGGGTATTTCCCTTAAGATTCCACATTTTTCTCTCCTTATCCTAAATTCCTATCTCAACAGTATAGGATGGGATACACTGAGGAGTGCTGAAAATTTATATCTTCCAATGCTTTTTTGATATCAGCTTAGTTCTAAGGTGGAAGTTTCAGCAGCTGGGGTTAATCTTGGCTGACCTTTGGAATTATGTCAGTGGCTATTTGAGATTTGATCCACATCCCCTATTGCTGGACAGAGACCAATCTTTGCTGGATATTTGGGTCTCAGGGGCCTCCTGAAAATTCCACTTTTAGGGTGAGGAGTCTAAACTTCCACAGGCCTCACAGTGTTCCATAGCCACTGATGTGAATTACCTAGGAGCAGACTTGGAGTTCAGATGCACCAATCTGGTTACTGGCATCTTCCCAGTTGCTCCTATGGGATACCAGTAACAAAGGAAGCTCTCTCTCCTCAGTATTCCCAGTCTGGGTTCCCCTAGGCACAATATATTCTCTGGAACAGGTGCACTCTGGACCCCACAATAGATGAATACCATGTCAGGCTGGAAACTTCCTTTGTGAGATACTAGTCTCCTGCCTCTGTTCACTATCACGTGGCCTCTTGAAAATCTAGTTTGTATTCTTTGACCTGTATTTCCTCATTCCTTCTACCCTATCTCTGATAACCACTCTTTATTATTTTAAGATTCTATATATAAGTGATAACATGCATTAGTATTTTTCTTTCTTTGGCATATTTCCTTTACCACAATATATTCCAGGTCCATTAAAATTATGGGAAATGGCAGGATTTCCCTCTTGTTTTGAAATAGCAATACCAGACCTGGTTGTAAAATGAAATTACAAGAACGTTATTTTGAGAAACAATGTGTGGGGAAAGGATCAGTTCCTCTCCCCTTCTGTCAGCCTTTCTCCAGGAAGTCTAATTAACCATGGGTTCCTACTCTGACATTTTGGGGTTGTAAATAACTGACTTCACCCTTTTGAAATGTAAATACCCCTGTGAGAGCTTCAGACAAAAAGCTAGAGAAATATCCATGCCTGTGAAAAAAGCTTATTTCTCATTGCCTTTTGCTTCTGTGAACACACTTCTCAATGAGCAAGGCCTTCTGTCATGTAGACTAGAAATTTTATAGTACCAAATAGCCTATAAATGTTGTGAGAAACTATGAATCATCTCTTGAGATTTGGAGGTTGTTCTCTGGAGCCCCTGATGTAAAATAAAGTTTGAATTCTCTGGAAAGAAAGATCTTGGCTGAATGAGCCATTTATAGTTATAAACCTATCTAATAGAAATATGTTTTACTGTACCATAATCTTTTCTGGATTATTTCACAATTTTGTAGTTGGAGTTGGTCTGTCAGGGGTGTAAAGTATATGGAAGATTCTGTATGTACAGGCATTTTTATGCAATTGCATGATAGTCTGAAAAGTTAGGAACTCAGTGGAAGGTGTCAAAAGATACTGCCTCTNTTTCTTTGGGGTGGACTTTGGCCTAGGGCTTTTCCAGGACTTCGTTAACATTCCATGAGTTGTCCTGCATTTCCCAGAATCATTGTCAGCATGGCCTCCATTTTAGATTTCACTCGATTAGACCCAATTTACCTAACTACACTGATGACCTAACTTTAAATCTTGCTTCATTCCCCCCTCTAATTTTGGGAACTCCTTACTGCTGTAAGGAAAGGGGGCGAAGATCCTTCTGGCTTCTTCAGGCTGAAAAGGGACGATGTGGAGCAAGCAGTTTGGAGTCCCCTTTAAAAATTGGGTCTATAGAGTGGTCCATGATAGAAGTCCGATTGAGAAGTAATAGGCTGGAAGGCCATTTGAGTGATGGGTGGTCTATAAGAGAAACAAGAATTTATTAGTACTGGAATCATATTGATGCAGTAATAAATGCCACAGCACAGGAAAATGCCAATGAGTATGATGCCAAAGACAGAGACTAACAATGTTTTCCACCAGGAAGTAACAGAGAACCAGGAGCTAAGTTATTGTTTCCATGACAAAGTTGCTGAGGACATGGCTTCTATCTGAGCATGTAAATCTTTAAGGATATTTGTCACCTTGCCAGAATTGTCAGGGATGTAAACACAACATTTAGCTTTTAGGGTTACAGATGTCCTTTCCCTTAAGATACAGTTTAATAATTTAATGTCATCCAATCTTGCAAAATCCTTTTACTAGTATGACCTCTGTGTCTAATAGAGAAATCTTTAATTCTGTTACTTAGGGCTGGATACTTATACTAGCAAACACCATGCCTACCTGTGTAGGTTAGAAATAGCTGTAGGCTTTAAACCAAAAACTACTCTGGTAGTTCCTTTTGATAGTTATCAGGCATTCCTGCCTAAGAATCTCTTTTGTAGCCTACAGTTTACTTATTCTTGGAAGTTACATTTAACTATTATTATTATTTAAAATGCCCAGGAATAGCTGTGTTTTGGTTTTAACTGTCTTTGCTAAGTGTTTAAGATGAAGCAAGTCAAACTGACTTTTGTTTCTATCTATTGTTAACAGTTAGCTGAGTTTCCCTGGGAGTCCTGGGGGAACTTTACAGCAGCTTCTCAGTTCCGCTTAGTGCCATTTGCGCTAGGATGGGTCCAGGCCTTGCTTGACCATGTGGCTTCCCTTGGAAGCATTAGGGATGTCTCCCTTTTCTGATGACCCTGCTCTCCACTGCAAATGCACTGATTGGCTTTCTGTCCTCCAGTGGTCTCATTAATCTCCCTGATCGGGAGGTTATGTGGCCCAGAGTTGCAAAGCTCTTTGGAGAAGTCCTCTGTTCCCTGGATTCAGACTGACTCAGAGGGCAAGAGCCAAATATTGGTTTTCTTGGCCCTTTTAATTTAACTTTAATTTTAAAACTTATTCTTAAACATCCAGCAAATAAGTTTCAACAGCCTTATATTAAGAGTACTGGGCTTTAATGTCTATCTCTCTATCCTGTAGGTGATAACTCATTATATTAAATTAACCCAGGTTGTGTGTTCTTAAATCAGTACCTCTGCAAAACATTAACAGCCAATCTTTAGACCATTTATAAGAAAACTACAAGATAAAATTATCAATAGTAAAAACATATTTAGTTCATGCAATACCTACCTTGAATTTTGGCAGAGTTATACATTATAATCCCCTGTTTCAGATCCTAGTAATCTTGGCAAAAACCAACTTTTGGACACAACTTTAAATGTACTGAAATCTGGCCTACTTCTTTTATAGTCACTTCCACATGCAGTGAGATGGGACACAGAGCCTTGTCTCAGGAAAGGCAGGGTTCTTCATAAATCTTAAGTATTGTAGTTCTGAAGCTGATCTTTGTTTTTTAAACATCATTTTACAAAACCTACATAAATTGTTGCTCAAGTTCACATGAATATTAGCTAACACAATATAATATCACACCTAAAACATGAATTAAAGAAAAGCTGAAAGCTTTTAACCTTTTGTAGAAAAGTAGCAAAGTACTTTTGTGTTTTGCAATAAAACCTTTACATAGATTAGGCTCTCATTAACTTAAAAATACATTTAAATTGTATCTCAGTGTAAAAAGTAACATAGAACTTTACATAACTTATTGATAACAAGTCCAGTTATAGAACACAAATGATATAAATAAATCTCCAACATGATTTTCTTTTAAGCCTAAAATTACCATACAACTTTAGAACACAGCTTGATATAATGCTCTTTCTAAAGCTTCTACCTTACAGATTTGTATACTTGGAAGATATGAACACATTAATAGCACCACAATTACATTGATGTTTTTATATTAACCAAGTTTAGCTTTTAAAGAAATAACATAGCACAATTCTCTAAAACAACAGCACTTGTTTAACCAGCTGTTTAATTTCTTTAAGATTACTTGCTCAAAAACTTACACTTATAACCAACTTACACAGACCTTCTTTATATCACTTACTTAAACCCTCTTAATTACTTAATCATATAGACTCTTATCCAGAAACACATTTTCCCTCTATTAAATCCATACCTAGAACCTTCTAGTTTTTCTTTTCCATCCATTAACCTCCTTCTGTTCACAACAATACTTGTAAATTTCTGAATTTAGGCAGATTATTTCATAGACATCAACATCTTATTAGGGTCTTTTTTGAACACCTAGAAAAACTTATAAGCTTAATTTTAAAGACGTCTTTACTTTTATCTATTTACCAAATTTAAATTGAACCATTTGAATCACGTGAATCAAAGATATTTGGATCCATTTTTTAATTAATTTTTTTATGAGCGCTCCTCATATATCTGCAAATTATCATATCACTGCATGATATAGACATACAGACATACAGACATACAACACATAACACAAGTGTAACACATAACACAATAGTAAAGGCCTTGTAGCTTTTCTCAGGTGAAATCTCCATTGCAATATTTAAAAACTCCACAGTTGATCAAAAATAGAACTTATCAGAAAAACATTAACTTGTCTGTAGGATCA
>NW_026000304.1:0-3984 GCF_001458135.2 Marmota marmota marmota | reverse complement strand
AAAAAAAAAAAAAAAAAAAAAGTGAGAGAGAGAGAATGAAAGACATCTATATTCCTAGGGGGCTTTCTACACTAAAGAGCCATTTTATCATTAAACTGAGCATAAGCCCAACTTTTGAGTGACTGTCTCTTCACTTTGCTGATACCTTCCTTAGTGCAAAAATGAATCCTTAATAGTCTAGATTTTATTTATGTGGATTGAAGAAGAGTGGGGTCTAATATTGTATTACTGGCACTTTGATTGTTTCCTGATGATTTTTTTTTTTCATTCATGTTGTTCCTTGACTCTTGTTAAGGGGGTTCCCTGAGTCAAGTTCATCTGAAGAAGAAGAAAACCTGGATGATTATGAGTGAGTATTGAAAGTCTTCTGTGCTCCTCTAAGATTAGGCATAGATGTTTCTATTTGATTCCTCAAAGGCATTAAAACAGATGGCTCAGACTTTCTCAGGAGGCTGTGTTTACATGGGTAAGCTCATGTGGGTTCTAAATGACAGGTGGCAATGAGCTAGGTTATTATCAATGATGATATTTCCCCCAATCTAGGCTTTCTAAATTGGCTGCACATTTTCAATGGATTTGTCATTATCCAGTGTTCCCCTTCATTTCACTTGGTCTTTATAAATAGAGCATATGATGTTTCTGTTCATTTTTTTCCCTGAAAGGCCTTTCTTCAGGCCTTATTAACGTTGAATTGGTGATTTTACAAGGTAGCAGCATCCTGAGAACTTGAACATGGCAGCATTTCTGTTGAGAGATTCCTATTATCAGGGTGACCTTATCATTTAGTACCAAAATTGAAATGCTTTAGAGAGAGAGAAAAATTTCACTAAACATCTGGCATAAACTGGATTATTCTAGGCAAATAAGAAAGTGTAGCCATCCTAATTATATTGAGTTTCATTGATTTAAGTGGCCATTAAGGTTCTCTCCAAAAAATAGGGTTCTAGCATTCTACAAATAGCAACATATAATTGTTCTCTAAACAATAAAGATTGATGTTAAGGAAAGATAGGAGTAATAGAGCATCTTGCATTTTTTACACACTTTATGCCCCAAATTATAAAATTTGTGTGGACACTAGACTATGCATATTTCTAGTTCTGTTTTCATATGAGGGTTGTCATTGATTCATTGGTTACACGTGAAAGCGAGAGCTTTTACAAAGTATATGTCACTGTTTGCACTCTTCCTCTTAAACTCTAACCCAGCCTGGTCCTGGGTGTGCCTGTCACACCAGGGTAGATGTACTGTAATCTCTATCCCTTTGCAGTATGATCTCTTCCCCACATTCCAGCTCTCTTTTAGCCCCACTTTCTGCCCTCATATCTACCCTCAGGAAAGCATCTGGTATCATAATTTATATTAAGACATGCAAGACTGAGAAGGACCAACACAACCCTTCCCGTCCATTCCCATCCTCCTCACGTACTTCTTTCTGCCTCAGATACGCTGCTGTAGCCAGGGGGTCCTCTCAATCCTTCAAACCTACACCCCATCCCAATCATACTCTACTCAGTTTGTTATTAGTACATTGTTATTAGTACAAAGCCAAAGGCCACAGACATTGTTGACTCCACATGAGAAACAGCTCTTTGCCTGTTGAGCTCTGTATACAATGTAGGACATGATGTTCTTGGCTAATTTAGTAAAAAGGGTGATATTTAAAGGTTATTTTCAAAGAAAAGAACTACTCCTGTCTTCCCTATATCATCTTTTTCTCAGTTTCATCTCACTAAACCAGCCCTAATATAATCTTAGATGCTTATCTATGGCTATCCTGAATTTTTTTTTTAAATTTTAAAAAAGCATTTGCTTTGACCATAGATGATATATAGTGTGTTTCTTTCAGATTATTAAAAGAAAATGATGGAGTTGAAAGACAAGAGCATTTATCCTTGGCAATTCTGAATTTTATATTGGAAGAGTCTTCATTGGTCTAATCTCTGGCCCTCTTGCCAAATGGTGACATGAAGGATAACTTACAAAACAGGTCACCTAGAAGGAAGCCAGAGGTTCCTGAACACCAGCCCATTTAAAACTTCAGATGTTCAGGCTCTGCCCTAGAATCACAATTGGGTGGTAGAGTCTCAAGGATCTATATATATTTTTTTCAAGGATCTATATTTTTGAAAATATCTTCTGGTGATTCTTTTGGAGTCAGGTTTTAAAACCCCTGATGTGTGCCAATGCCTCATTTTATTTTAAAAATTTGAATGCAAGTGATGCAATTTAAAAATTATTAATTCTCAAATATGGAATCCTTTCCTCTTACAGTTGGTTTGCAGGTAACATCTCCAGGTCACAATCTGAGCAGTTACTGAGACAAAAGGTAAGTGGTATTCTTTAAAACAGCCCTAAAATCTCTTTCTCTTTTTAAAAACTATTTATTTATTTATTGCACCAGGCCTCATGCATCTAAGTACACACTCTATCACTGAGCTACATTCTCAGTCTAGAAATTTCTTTGTATTAGTGGGCCCAGAGGTTAATCCAATTCTCATAGAAATATTGCTAAGTATATAGTCAACTCATCATAGTGTTGGTTGTCCAGCCTTTGGGTTGCCAGGCCCTTGATGTCCAACCATATTTTCTCTTCCATTTTCTATTGCTGCACAATAAACCACCCCAAATTTTGGTGGCTTGAAACAAGATTTTTGATTCCTCACAGTTCTGAGTCAGTTGGCCCAGATGTACATTTTACGTAAGCTCACTCTTGTGGCTGCATTTAATTGGTGGATTGACTGGGGGTGGAATTCAGCTGAGGCAGTCAACTGAGGCACCATAGTTCTTCCTCTCCATGTGCCTAACCTGGGCCTCCTCACAGAACGGCAGTGGTAAAACAGGACATAGTGCAAGCACTTATGAAGTTGCTGCTGTTGTCATGTTTCTTGATGTCCTGCCCAAAGTCAATGTAGGAAGATACTGCACAGAACCATGAGTAAGAGAGATGATTTATTTTGTTTTGTCTGATTTTTGCAGTACAGAGGATAGGACCCTGAGCCTTATGAATGCTAGGCAAGTGCTCTACCACTGAGCTACACACCCAGCCCAAGAGAAATAATTTATTGAGGACCATCAGTGTAACCATTTACTTCAGGTCTGTCACCACTCATTAGCATCTAAATTCCCTATTACAGCAGATGTAATAGGGAATACATTTATCTGATTTTATCACCAATTGATATGGAATTACCAATAGCAACCTCTTTTATCTATAAAAATGATATTTTGATATAATTTAACCTAATAAAATAGTGAACATACCAAATATTTCTTTGAGAGGTACTTGAGAGAATCTGATGACTTCACTTGGTGCTTTGTCACATTCGTAGTTTATCATCTGCTTTTTCTGAATCTGGATCTGCTTACAATTAGCACAAGTCATTGAGAAAGACAAGTCAGATGTAAAAGTTTAACAATGATTTATTCTGCATGCAACTTTGGTTTTCTAAAACCTTCCAAGGACATAACATGGTGATATGTGGTTCTAAATTTTATTTGTAAGCATAAAAAACATTAGGCTTGTATAAGTATGAAGAAAAAAAAAAGCAGCTAGAGTTAAAAATTAACTGGAGAGAAAGAGTTGAAACACACCGAATAGATTTTTAAAGATATTGATTGCGGGGGGGGGGGGGGGGGGGTCTGTGGCTGTGGCTCAGAAGTATTCCCTATTACATCTCTCTTTGCCTTAAAAAAAAAGATATTGAGTGGGCTGGATGTTGAGTATTATCACACTGGCCTACCATGTGCAAGGCCCTGGGTTCCAACCTCAGTACAGAAAAAGGAAAAAAAAAAAGATATTGAGAAAAGTAGGAAAGTAAAACTGTGGGACCCCTTCTATGCTAACTATTGGATAATCTGGACCCTCAGTGACATTTAAAGTGAATCTAAAAGATTTCTTTTCCTACTGCTTATGTGAAAAATCATTGTCAAGAACTATAAAGGGGGGCTGGGGATGTAGCTCAGTTGGTAGAGTGCTTGCCT
>NW_026000303.1:0-3997 GCF_001458135.2 Marmota marmota marmota | reverse complement strand
GAGGGTGCAGGGAGGAGGAGCCTCCGGCAGGGTCGACTGTAATCTGAGTCAGGGTCCCTGCAGCGCCTGCCGGCAGATTCCCGGGACCTTCCCCTTCCGGTTTTCCTGGGCTCCAACAGGACCCCACCTGGACCCAACTTACTCCCTTTGCATGGGAATGGGGAACAAAGGGCCAACAACCCAGGTCAAAGGGAAAAGAGCATCTGTGCCCGCTCCGCCTTGCCCGCCCATCCTCCCTCCTTTCTTCCCCGCCTCCACTCCTCGCCCCCTTCTCTTCCGCCCAGAGAGAAGGCGGGGGCGGGCTGTGTGTGTATGTATGTATGCATGTACGCGTGTGTGCGCGCTCGGGTGCGGTACGTCTGTGTGTTCAGTGTGTGGACCGGTGTATATGGGGTGTGTATGCGGTGCATGTTTTAGCCCAAGTGTTTGGTGTGGTATGCATTTGGTTCGAGCTCTGGTATGAAGCATGTGCTTGTGCATGCACGCTTGTAGGTTGTATGTTTCTGCCTGATTATAATCAGTGTGACTGAGGGTGCGGTCTGGGTGTGGGTGTGTTCAATGTGTGTTTCAGGGTTTGTGATCATGCTGTGGTGAGTGTGTACTAGCTTAAGCTTGTGTGCATATGTATATTGGGTGTGTGCTTAGCCTTAAATGCTGTGTGTCAAGGTGGATTTACAGGTGATGTTTTTTGTGCAGTGTGTACGTCCGTGAGCAAGGTATCTCTTTACGTCTATTTAAGGTGTGTATGTGTTCAAAGGTTTGTGTATGTGAGGATTCTGTGTGCCTTTTAATTGATAGTTTCAGGTGTGTGGTGCGGATGCATGTGGCGAGCATATGTGCTTGCATGGAGGGCTGAAGATGTGTGCCTTGGAGGGAGTCACACGAATGTATGGGTGCAGCGTCTGAAAGCATGGAGTTGTCCAAAAGAACCCAAGTGATCCTGCATGTGGTTGGGGGGGCTGGGTGTGAGGGACATTGCACCTGACTGGGACCAAGAAGGAGACAGGGGCCGCGACCCGAGCAGGGGTGACAGCTGGCCTGATCTCATCAATGGAAGTGTGCCCGCCCTTACCTTCGCTGTGCCCCGCAAGTTGCAAGTTCGGATGGGGCGGGGTGTGAACTTACCTGGCTGCTTAAAGAAAAGAAGAGGAGTGCTCCGCAGGAGATTTGGCCAGGTAGGGTGCCTAGCGTGCGCGTGGTGCAGGGGCTGGTGGGTGTAAGCTGGAAATATTGTTGGTCACTGACCCCCCATCTCACTACCACCCCACCAGGAGATCCCAGTTTTTGCCAAGCTGAACACAACTATTTGTTCAAGGCCTGGATGTTTCACACCTCCTTGACCTTGTGTGGGGCAGATCCGGTTGCCTGGAAGCCCTTTCCCTCATGACAAATTCCCATTTTTTTTTTTAAAGACCTAACTCAAAAGTCACAAAACTTTGTTTCTCTGTACCCTCTCCCTCCCCAGTTGAGGGCTCCCTCTTTGGGCCAGCACAATTACAGGCTTCATGCTTCTTATGACATGATCATACATAACTGCAATTATTTGACCCTCCACTTATTTCTGAGCTGCTATGGAGAATGCCTGGTATATATTAATAGTAATCATTATGTTTCCATTTACTAAGCACTTACTGTGTACCAGGCATTATCTCCTTGAATTCTCACAATGAGGCTGTGAGGTAAATGGAGCTATAATTATCAATGTTTTACACTTCACACATCAGACTCAGAGTAGTTGAGTAACTTCCCCAAGGTCACACAGATCATAGGAGGTAAAACTGGTATTTGAACTCCAGTCTGCCATGATCCCTACACCTTTCTTCTGTACCAGGCAGCCTCACTAAGAGTCCTCTGATCCTTGCTAGACATTGAAGTCTCTATCAAATAGTGTGATTTCCCAGGGTCTTTCTTTTGAGTTTACTGACAGTACCAGGAGAACTCAGCATAATTACTTTCTCTATCTCCCAGACAGCTGATACCTTCACCACCTAATTACCTGCTTTGTGGCACCTCAAAATCTTTAGTTACTCTAGGCACTGAAGCACCTTCCTCATCTCCAGTTCTGGGAGCTCTCCTTAGGCTGGTGCTGAAAGAAAGAGCCGAGAATGGCCATTTTCTGACCACAGGATGGTAGAATTGGATATGGAGGAGAATGGAGGTGAGGGCTTGGGATGAAGGGAGGAAAGGATTTTATAGCTCCCCCAGACCCATTGTTACAGCTTCCTCATCAGAAGTTGGTATGCAGTGAATTTCAAACAGACCAGTCCTCTCTATATCAGACTGCACATCGAAAAACAAGCAGCGTCCCCCTCAGAAAAGATGACTGAATGGGCCCCATTTTGTATTATTCATCACTGAGGGGGGGGCACTGTGCTTGCCTAATGAGACTCATGAGGCTCCAGCGCCTTCTAAGCAGTCTCATCTGAGATATTCAAATTAAAACATATTACATTTGGGGGAACACATTTATGGGGGCCATGGTATCAGCCCAGTCACAGCTGAAGGATTTCTGGAATGCCTGGCTCCCCATTCAGCTCCCAGGGAACCAGCCTAGGCTGCTGCAAACAAGTAAGGGGGTGGAGAGAGGGACAGACAGTTCAACGATAGTGAGTCACTTTGCCACTTTTCAGGGGGGAAAGTGAGAAGCACGGTTTAAATTGCCACTGTTATTATTGTGCCCTTTCAACTGGCACAAATGAGCCTAGCGTAGAGATGAAAAGCAGTTGGAAAATCCATAAATCTCTCCCTGCAGCTGGGCCTGGGTCAGCACCTCATCCTGGGTGGGCAGGAAAAGCATTGCTTACCATATTATGTAGCCAAAAAGTCGTCTTTGGGGGACATAAAAGGGCTAGAGAAGCCAGTCTAAAATGTGCAGGGCACAGACTACCTGAAATCTTTGCTTTCATCACACTTACATCTCTACAAGTAGTTCATGAAAACTTTGGTATCACCCAGAATCTGGTGTCAGGCTAGTCTGATACCACCTTACTCTCCTCTGAATACACTAGCTTCACTTCCACCTCTTCATGGCACTCAGGTGAGGCCTCTCCTCTCATTCCCAACACATACACTCTCATTCCTTGGAACTTAATATTGCCACAAGTCTCTCCCTCTTTGGGGTTTAGAAATGTCCCTGTAACGCAAGGATTATATGGAGAATTGTAAAGGTGGAATATGCTTTAATAACTCCCAATTACTCAAATAGAGATTTGCTTGCTTGCATCCTGAAAAAACAAGAATCTATGGGGCAGAACACCAAAATGTGAATTTCTGGAGACAGATCTTGCTTTCCCCATGAGAATAAAGCCCTGGAAAATCAGCTTCTACCTTTTTTCATGTGGGCTGAGAAAGACCATATGCTTTGGAGTGAGACAGTCTTGAGTTGGCATCCCAGCTCAATCACTTGCTGGGTGATCTTGAGAAGGTTACTTTGCCTCTCTGAGCCAGTTTTCAAATGTAAAATGGAGATATTTAATGCCTACTTTAGAATTTCCCAGATGTCTGAAGTAGGAAAACCATGGAAAGTGCCAGATGAATACCTAACATGTATTAGTAAATATGAAAAAAAGGTTAGTTTTTTTTTTCTTCTCATGTAGTCCAGCGTGTCTTAACCAGGATTCTCAAGGAGTGGAGGTGACTGACTAAGCTGGTAATTTTCCTCATTACTGGTTTGTCTAACACTCTTGAAATAGCCCTTTTAGGATGATGTTTTGATCAGCCTAATGCAGCCCCGGAAGAATTGAATCTTAAGTCCAATTCTCACTCTGCAGTTTCTCCTGGCAGCGTTAATGAGAACAAGGTTTCCAATGTAATACTCTGTATGGAAAAGTCTGAAACTTTTTGCTCAGTGTCCACTCTTCTACCTATCCAACTGCAGATCCAGCCTCAATCCTGCCTCCTAAATATGTGCCATTATGCTCAAGAAAAGAGGGTGACTATTTCTTTTCTCTATGACCTGTTTTTTTTTTTTCCCCTCCTCACCTCTACCTATGAAATT
>NW_026000302.1:0-4078 GCF_001458135.2 Marmota marmota marmota | reverse complement strand
CTCTCTCTCTCTCTCTCTCTCTCTCTCTCTCTCTCTCTCTCTCTCTCTCTCACACACACACACACACACACACACACACACACACACGTGTGTGTGATATTTTCTTTATCCATTCATCTGTTGAAGGGCATCTAGGTTGGTTTCATAACTTGACTATTGTGAGTTGTAATGGTATGAACATTAATGTGGTTGTATCACTATAGTGAGCTGATTTTAGTACTTTTGGATAAATACCATGGAGTGGGATAGCTGGGTCATATGGTAGTTCCATTATTTCAAGGACTTTCCACTCTGTTTTCTAGAGTGGTTTTACTAATTTGCCATCCCACCAACAATATTTAAATGTACTTTTCTTTTTCTGACAACCTCACCAGCATTTCTTTTTATTCCTATTCTTGATGATTGCCAGTCTGATTGAAGTGAGATGAAACCTTAATGTTGCTTTGATTTGTATTCACTTGATTGTTAGAAATGTTGAACTTTTTTTCACATATTTGTTGGCCATTTTTTTCTTCTTTTGAAAAATGTTTCTTTAGTTCGTTTGCCCATTTATTGATTGGGTTATTTGTTTTTATGGTGTTAAGCTTTTTGAATATGTATTTCCTCTATCAGAGGAATAGTTGACAGCTTGAAAGGTTTTTTTTCTCCCCATTCTGTAGCCTCTCTATTCACATTCCTGTTTCCTTTGCTGTGAAGAACTTTTTAATTTGATGTTGTCTCACTTATTAATTCTTAGTTTTATTTCTCATGCTTTTGGGTCTTGTTATGTAAGTCAGTGCTTGTGCCAATATGATGGAATGTTGACCTTGTGTTTTCTTGTAGTAGTTACAAGATTTCCACTCTAATCTTAAGTCTTTGATCCCTTTTGAATTGATATTTTTTTTCAGGATGAAAGATAGGGATCTAATTTAATTCTTATACATGTGGATATCTAGTTTTCCATGCACCATTTGTCAAAAAGGCTGTCTTTTCCCCAACATATATTTTTGGCATTTTTGTCAAGTATCAGGTGGCTATTAGCATATGGGTTTGTGTTTGTGTCTTCTATTCTATTCATTTGTCTTCATGTCTGTTTTTATGCCAATACCATGCTAGTTTCGCTATTGTAGCTCTGTAGTATAATTTGAGAATCAGGTATTGTGATGCCTTTAAGCATCACTTTTCTTATTGAGAATTGCTTTGGCAATTCTGGGTCTCTTATTCTTCCAAATTAATTTAAGAACTGTTTTTTTTATTTTTCAGTTCTGTGAAGAATGTCATTGGTATTTTGATGGAGACTGCATACAATGCATTATTATTAACTCTCATCACTATATGGTGTAATAGGTACAAAGCTTCATTTAGCAGAATATGTTTAGTTTAGAATATATTTTGATCATATATATTACTGGCATTTTGGGCCAGAATTAAAATTTAGTTATATTTAATTCATCTAAAGGTGTTTTTCACCCCATCTTCAAAAATGTTTTGAATTTACTTAATCATTAATCTCTTTCTTGAAGTTGTAACTTTATTGAAAATTCAGTTCTTGAAATGCATATTAAAACATGAATCCATGATATAAATTAGCTTGTGATTTTATAAGCCTGTTGTATTCACATATGTACATAGGAAAGTTAAGTCAGACTCATTCCATTATCTTTCCTATTTCTATCCCTTCTCCTTCATTCCCCTTTGTATAATCCACTGAACTTTTGTTTTAACCCTCTTCTTCTTATTGTGGGATAGCTTCTGCATATCAGAGAGAACATTCGGCTTTTGTTTTTTGGGCATTGGCTTATTTTACTTAGCATGATATCCTCCAGATCCATCCACTTACCAGGAAATGTCATAAATCTTTGAAGAAGACAGTATACTATGTTACTAATTTGGATTTAATATCCTGGTTAGTTAATTAAGACATAATTTACTTTTAATTAAAAAAAACATAGTAATACCTTTGTCATGAAAACAGAATCCTTACTGTAATGATTTGTGGATTACCTAGGAAAATTTGTCTTTACAAAAACAGATTTATTGAGGTACAATTAATACATAAAAGCTTCAAATAAAGAATTCAATTGATATGCTTTAGACATTCACATACTATGATACCATCACCATGGTAATAGACTTCAAAAATAAAAAAGGAAAGAAAAATTGGTTTTACCCCTTGAAATTGTACTTTTTGATATTATCAACCACAATAGCCCAATAGTCAGGATATTTTTCAGTTCTATGCCATTGGATTTATTTTGCTTTGGAAAAGTTTGACCTACACCTGAGCTCACCTACATGCCTGCCATCTTAGTATCTTTGTTTCAACACTGTCATTAATAAATCTCATCTTTTGTATTAACCTGAACCCCCAGAAAGATTTACTGTCACTTCTTCTATGGTGACTTTTCTCATTGATAGGAAAGAAGATAAGATAAAGGCAAGGAAAAAAGTGTGATCCTTATACAAAATAATATCTTAGATTTTTTTCTCATTTCCATTTTTCTCTGAGATGTATTTACAGTTTGTATTTCTGGAAAGACTTTTTCATTACATGATGCATAAACATGAAGAATGTGTAGTGATATCCATTCTGTTTGTGGTTGGTTTGCTTTTTATGCCTATATTTTCTTGCCCTTGGCAAGAAATAAAAGTGATTTTTGCAGTTTTCTTCACTGCCTTTTTATGAGTATAAAAAAATACTTGTCCTTATTATTTTTCATAGATCTTTTAGTAAAGCAGTTTTCAAATAAAACCTTTCCACTCTGGGTTGTTGATTTTATGGTAACAACCAGAAGGTGGATGATTTTAATCATTTGACAACATATTAGGATGAAAGCAAAAAGCAATGGATATCTGCATGTCTTCAAATGTGCACTGTACACCAAAAAAGCAGGATGAATGCATGCCTTGATAAGTACCTGGTGTTTCTTTGTCCACCAAATTTCTTTTGGACCTCCTTAAATAGTTAAAAAAATCTAGGCAGAGACACTGCCATCTGCTATGGCCCACAGCACAGGCAGCCCAGAGTAAATGCCAAGAGTTTTATTGGGATCTTTTTTCTCAATTTGTTACTGCATCTGCTCCCATTCATGGCACTAGATGTCAGCTGATGCAGACAGATAGAGGAAAGTGATTGAAACATATAGATTTCAAATGGCGAAGTGGGAGGCTATCTGAAAGCATTTTATTTCTTTGTATTTGTTTCCTGAAGTCTAATGAACACAGAAGGCAGCAAGGATTGACAAGCAGGAATACTCCAGTGTGAGCTGCCAGAGAGTGCTTACTGCTCTGACTGTTTTATTAGTACCAAGTGGCAGGACCCCAGAGAGAGAATGCCCATCTTCACAACAAGTTGGAATATAAATATCAATGTACTGTCTGCTACTATATATTTTTAGTACTTTTTTGTATTCTGTTTGGGTACTCATCCTCATGTGATCAGAATTCACTCAGGAGTTATGTTATTCATTGTCTCCTGTTTTGATGGATGGACATTCACTGTTCTTCAAACTCTGCAATTCAGTTATTACCATTCACATCAGACTCAGAGATATCCAATAAAGAAGGATTATGTGTAGTCTCCAGAGCATAATGAGACAAGAATATATAAGAGTCATGCTACAGATGATATAATTGTATATATAAGAGATATTAGAAATGATGTAAAACTGAAGCATTTGGAAAGATAAAAAAGATGACCACAGAAGAGGTAGGCATACAGTGGATATATTACTTTTTAAAAAATATTTTCAGTTGTAGATGGACTCAGTACCATTATTTTATTTGCTTTTATGTGGTGCTGAGGATAAAACCCAGTGCCTCATACATTCTAGGCTAAGGACTCTACCACTGAGCCACAACCCCAGCCCCAGTGGCCACATTCTTAATGATTCAAAGTGCTATGTTCTGAATTTCATGTTCAAATTCTCTGGGAACATTTTGCATGTGTTTCCAATATTTAATTCAAATTTTACTCAAATATACTTGTTTTAAGAGGTGAATATATTAGATATTTTTCATATAATCCTGTGAAACTCAGAGAGCTACAGTGATAAATATGCCAACCATAATTCTTTTATTTTTTTAATCATAAACACTT
>NW_026000301.1:0-4178 GCF_001458135.2 Marmota marmota marmota | reverse complement strand
CTGGCGCCACCCCACAAACCACTCCCTCTGGCAAAATGTCAGGCGCCATCCTGACTTGTTTACAGACTCTAACATAGGATCACCTCCTAAATCAACTACTTGTACCCAAATGTTCTTCTGCTTTAACAAGAACCCAGATTCAGATGCCATGATGGCATAGGCATTGTTACTTTGCTACTTTAATGGGTATAGTTATATGTGGGAGATAAGATACTATGTATGCATATATAACCTGGGTAATATTAAACCATGATATATTTTAATGATTTACTCGCCAAGATTTTCAATCTGTATTGAAAATAGTTAAAATTGGAAGTAGTTAGAATAAAAATAAAATAGTCAAAATTGGGCAAAATTCCTGCCCAAATGCTTTAATATCCGATTGAATAATTAAACAAGTAAAAGGGAAAGGAAATTATTAGCAATTCTATCTTTAAATGCAACTGATGTCCAAGGAAGTCATGAAGAAAACTCTTTGTGTTGATAAACTGAAGCCTGTTCTATCAGACTTCTGTGTTTATTGTTCTGTTTCTGACCATTTTATTCCAAACAAATGGACTCACTTGTCATTATACTCCACCCTTCCCTAGCACAGGGCTCCCATTCTTTGAAACAGTAACTAATTCAGTTCCAAAGAGAATATGAAAAGGGAGGGTATATATAAAAAGGCTGAAATGAAAAGTGGCCTAAGTGTGACACATTTCCATTGTGGATTCCATAGCAGTGGAGAGTTGATGCAGGGCATGATGGGTGATATGAAGTATCAAATGGCTTTATCTCCAGGGGATTCCTGAGATTCAAGTGCCACCCCCCATCCAGAGTGGCAAATGCTCTTTCTCACTTTCTTTCAGTTATAGCTTGGATGATTCAAAACACAGGGCTGATGAACTCTAAGTGAGCAGTATTGCTTGTTTTTTACCTGCTGAGTAGTGCAGAGGTTTCAAAATAATCTCAAACTTAGCCTGTGGTGTAGTATTGTGTTAAGCCAAATACTGTAACTTTTAGTTGAAAACACTATATCACCCCACCAGAGGTAATGTTGTAATCAAAGATTCATGAAGTGAAAACACCATATATTATTTTTAAAAATATACAGAGGAACTCAGGCTGTTGCAAATCATAATTTCATAACATGAATTTATAAATGTTTTATGCTTGTGATTTTTATTTGGATTATTATTAAAAATCATGTGCTTAGACTTAAATTAGAAGAAATATATAATTTGTGAATCTAAAGAATACCCAAAGATGTATAAAAAGTAGATGATGTGTTTATAAAAGAGGGCATAGTCAGAGTATATCAGGCATAAGAACTTTAAATTTGATTTTTTTTTGTGTGTGTATGTATGTATGTGTGTGTGTGTGTGTGTGTGTCTTTATAAAAGATTGTTCTGGGAATAGAGAATTTCATTTGGGAAACCTAACACATACATAAGTCTCTCAGTAGCAGAGTTAAAATACTGACTTCGAAGGTTCATTTGAAAAAGCCTACAGAATTTTTGCATGTTGGGAATAGCTTTATATTCTTACACATTGCACTCATGTTTCTATTCAAAGCAAAAAATAACTTTGCATAGACCTTGGACATTCTTTCACATCCTAAAATAATCCATTCCTTCAGGGTAGTTGCCCTCAATCCTGATTTTTTAATACTTCAAATCATCTTCCATTTACTCCAAAGATTTTTAGAAAAGACAGAAAATCATTTACTTTAACTTGAAACATAAATGAGTGAGATATTGATTTTTAAGGGGAGCAGATAAGGAGGAGTCTAAGAGGTTACATTTAATTGCATGCACTCTTTCTCCCCCTCTCCCTTTCCTCATCCCCCTTTCCTGGAAATGTTGTTTTCACATAGTCCTCTTGTTTCTCACAATTTCAGTAATCTATACCCACCCCTTTTTCATGGGCCTTCACAATATAAGTTACCAGGGATTACCTTGAAATAGTGCTTTTCTTTAGCACATTTATATACAATTTTGATTGACATATTTTTGTAAAGTAATGAACAAACTTTTTAAAAATTCAGAAGTTATGTGTCTATGTATGTTTTCTTTTGTACACCAAATAGCTGCATGACCTAGTTCTTCTATTTAAACATTAAATTTCTGTAATAAATGTTATTTGGTAAACATGAAGACACTTAGTTTAAAACAATGCATACATTAAAAAAAAGCTGGGGTTGGGGATATAGCTCAGTCAGTAGAATGCTTGCCTCACTTGCACAAGGCCCTGGGTTCAGTCTCCAGCACAAGATCCTGGGTTCAATCGCCAACACCACCTACACCAAAAAAATAAAAAATAAAAAAGCTGATGTAACAAGAAAGAGGAGTGGTAGAGTATATTAGTCATTTTCATAGTGCTGTCATTAAACAAAGATAGTTAAATTCCAAAATGACTTTAATGAGGCCTGAGGTAAGGGATTAATGGCTCTGAAATTATTTCTACCTCATTTCTTCCCCATTTTTTCACTTTATGACAATATTTTTACTCCTAATAATGTAAATATCTACTACTTGGGGGTTTAGAAGTTGAGGAGTGATGGCCAGAAGGCAAGGCAAGGCAGGAGAGATACTGAAGGTCAGGGTGTTTAGGAATCACCTGGAGAGCTGGTTAAAATACATATTTCTGGGTCTGCCCCCCAAGATTCTGATTTAGCTGGTTTATAACAAACCCTGAGCTGTGTTTCTAAAAATATCCATGGTGATACTCATTCTGCCAACCTATGGACCATTGTGTAGCACCATTCCAGGGGACAGGGCAATTAGAAAGTGAACTCAAAGCCACCAAAACACTTTCAGTTCCTTCCCACTCTGCCAATTCAATTGTCGGCATGATTTTACAAGTCACTTAACTTCTTAAATCTCAGTTACCTCAACTGAGAATAGGGTTTTTCCAGATCTGGTGGCTTTCAAACCACACATCAAGGCATTCTAGAAGTACTCCAGGTTGCCTCAGAGGCCAGAGGAAAGGACAGGAAGAGGCCTCAAATGGGCTCTTTCTAAGGCTCCCAACCCCCTCCAACCTTAATACTTTTATCATTCATCTCATTCATCTATTCCACTTCAGAGTATGTGATTTTATTTTTTAAAAATATGATTTTATAAAAAGAGATTTAAAGGAAAAGTCCTAAATCTGAAAATGACTCATTAATTTCAACATGTGCAGAACTGAAAGCTTCCAACTTAGTGTACAATTCCAAAGCTTCTCTGCTCCATCCACAGCATGCCCAGCATGGTGCAAGAGTGGCAGCAAGTGCATATTTTCTGTTAACTAATGTGAAACTCGACCCCAGGCCCCAGGGGGCCCCTAGTGTGATATGTTTTTAGCTAATCAGACTGCTAAGAGTAGATGGCAACATTGAGCCTTTCTCTGCAGAATCATGTCTGATTCATTAAAAGTCCAGCCTTCTCCAAAAGGATATTAATTACCTTCTGTTGCAGATTTTCTTAGAACATAATTCTTAATTATATCTCCAACCATTATGTGATTTGACCATCTTGGAACTAAAAAATGATCCTATGGAATTCTATTTAAAAGGATTGACTTCAAATATTGCCACATCATTGGTTTGTCTATTTTCTACACTATGCTAAGCTTTGCATGGTGATAACATTTCATTATAATCAGCTTTCATTGTTAATAAGACCTTGTATATATCAAATTGTAGATTGCCTTTGTATGAATTGAAGGCTATTTATCTTCCCTGGGTTAGGTTATGTTAACCAGATTGTAATGTTCTTCTTTTTATTATGTTCTTTAAATCCCCTTCATCTCATACTGCACCAAATGTATTTCTACTATCTTGGAATAAATTAATTCCAGTTATGTGATGGAAAATTTTACCATAAAAGTATAACCTGCAGTGTAATTTTTTCTTTCAGATTACCAACTAGAAAAGGTATATTTTCTTCTAACTAGGAAATTGAGTTATATCCTTGATTTTTAAGAGTAAGATAGTAAAATGAGGTTTGATATTTTTTAATATCCTCTCATTCATTCATTTATTCAGCAACTTGTATTAAAATCTTCTACATTCTAAGCACAGAGGATGAATGAGACTAGTCCCTTTCTGCTGATATTTCCTAATCTATGTCACAGGCACAAGACTATTCTGTTGAGACTATTCTGTTGACTATCCTATAGTTGCTTTTGACAAAAAAAAAAAAAAAAAAAAA
>NW_026000300.1:0-4459 GCF_001458135.2 Marmota marmota marmota | reverse complement strand
CTGGCTGAGCAGCTTTCCTCCACCATACACTTTCATCACGATGTTCTGCCTTATCTCAGGCCCAGAGCAATAGAATTAGCTGACCATGGACTGAAGCCTGTGAAACCATGATCACAAAATAAACTTTTCATCCTCTAAGTTATTCTTGTCAGGTATTTTGGTCACAACAAAAAAAAAGCTGACTAACAAACTGAGTATTGTTTCTGATATTTCTCTATTAAACGCAATACCCCTTTGCAATAAATAGTTACAAATCTCTTTTGTCTCTTGCATTATATAGAGACATACCTTGTTTATCTGAGGTTCCTTAGCAACCAGCAGTACTCCTGGGTCCATTCAGCACTTAAAAAATATTTCTTAAAGGCAAGTATATTCTATAAATATCTCAACTCCTTCCTATTTCAGGAATTTTGTGTCTATTGTGGCATGCTGGTAAGACAAAATCTAAAAATAATTTTAGCAAAAGAAACTGGAAACTGCATCTCCAAGGTAAGCCCATAGCCTAGGAGTAGAGTTTATCTGAGTTCTTCTTGAATCTCTATGTAACATTTTAGGTGTACAAGTAGAAGATAGATGGAGACTTCTAATATTTTATAAATATTATAAAGATTGCCTCTCTGATACTTCTTGGTGTGTGTAGTTGTTACCTAGGGAGAAGGGTGACATATTTGCATAAGGTCAAAGAGCTCCATGGAAGTAAATGTAGTGAGACATTGGTTTTTGTTTGTTTGTTTACTTCTCTGATTGATTAGAAGACATGCTAATGATAATAAGTGAGCAAGTATTCCTTTTCCACTAGGGTCTAAATGTTTGGGAAGGCCTGGCTTTCATACAGCTTGGGGTTGAAAATTTGAGGTCCTTTGATCCCAGATGTGTTGGCCCAGCAATTCTTCTTTGAGGGCAAAAAGTAAGCATCTAATTAGACATTTTTGAAAAGGCTATATAACCTTGAGAGTTCCAAGAAATGTACTCTGAGTCCTGTATGAGCATCTACACTGGTCTTGCTATTGCTATAGTAGTGAAGAAAGAGAGTCATCTCTGCATTTTTGTGGGATGAGTTTTCATAGCAATGCCATGAAATAGTTATGGGAGCAGGAGAAATTGGCAACAGGGAACTGAATCATGATGGGGCTGCTGGGCTGAAGAAAGTCTTGGTCTCTTCAAGTCTATTTTGGACTGAGTCATTGTTTACAGTTCTTAAACAAATGAGGGGAATGTCCTAGTTTTTAGCAGGAGACACCAGAATTCCTGTAAATATAGACTAGTGAATAAATGAATAATAGGAGAAATAAAAGAAAGATGAAACATTTGTATTCAGAGCTGGCAGAGCATGTTGTATTAGAAACAATTGCCTTCTTATTTTTTATCCTTAACCTATGTAAACTATATTCTGTTGACTATTGTTATTTATTACAGTTCCATGCCTAAAATAATTTTTTTTGCATGTTTGTAAAGTACCTAACCTAGACTGGGTCCAGCTGCATAGCTGTACTTCATAACTCTCAGTCCAGATGAACTTGGCTCCTTGCAGAAAGCTGGGCTCAGGTCTGCTGCACATGTTAATTCTGGGACCCAGGGTAAGGAAGCAACAGCTACCTGAGAGAGGTGCTTCTCAAAGGGACCTCAGAAATGTAAAAAGATATGCCCTACCATGGGAACACATTATATTGAAACTAATTCTAGCATTCATAGAGAAAAATAGATTTTATAATTACCAATATTTGAATTAGCCTTTGCATACTAACATTCCATTGGTCAAAGCAAGGCATAAAATGCTGGGGAATACACTGTCTCTTATGGAGGAACTGCAAAGTCATATGTCAAAGCCTGTGGTTGTGAGATAGTGTAAAGAATGGAGCCAGTAACTCAATCTATCACTCCAAAAATCAGATTAACGTCCTCTCTGAGCTTTTCTTTGTCTATTTCCATTTCCACTGAAGTTGCTCTCTTTAAAACTCATCTAGGAACAATTTTGTTTTAGGATTTAGTTGAAATTGGTCTTGTGTTGTTTATGTTCCTTAATCTTTTCTCATTAGCTAAATCATAAGCAAGTTAATGATGGAGACTGTATCTTATGTTTTTTGTATGTTTCCTGCATTCCTGCATGTCTATCTCCAATATATTTATTGAAGTCACATAAGAAATACTTCATAGAGAAAAATAAATTTTATAATTGCCAATACTCTCATAAGAGGTATAAGTGTAAAACACTTTCCTAAAGAATTTCACAAAAACTAGACTTCCTAGACCTTTTCCAAGTAAATACAAATCTGAAAGTAGAAGGAGTTGTATGTTTCTGGGCTGCCTACCGCTGTAATATTAACTATTTCTGGTATAATGGTAGGCTGTCTCCTCTATAATCAAAGGAAAATGTACAGATTGGCAATCCTTCCAACTATTCAAAATGTCTCTTAAAAATAAAATTGGTGGTAAGTAACAGGCATTTTGTATGTGCTGGTTATTTTGACCTGATGGATTTGCAAATTTCTCACAAGCAAAGAATAAAAACTGCAGCTTATTTTTACGTACAAATCTTGTGTGCAGCAAATGAACTCAGATTTTTTTATTTATTCATTTATTTGTTTGTGCTGTTAGAAAACCACTTTGCAGTGAGTGTGAGGGAGAATGCTTATTAGGCTAATAACAGCAGAATCATAGAAATGAGACATGTAGACAAATCTGCCTCTAGAAAATAATGTGGAGTTACAGAAGGTTAAGAATCTGTGAAGATCAATGGATGCCAAGAGCTAAAAATAGATAAGCAGCATGGACACAAGAAAATGAAAAGATAAAGGAAACATCAAGAAAGTACTAGTGATGTTTAGGTGGCTATTTTGTCTTTGTTCTCTGTAATTCACTAAAAATTCATTAGGAGACATTTCTAACTTACTCCAAATAGATCTTTTTTATTATGCACACTGTCTATGGCACTCCTGTGGTTGTTGTTCTTTTCTGTTTTAAACAGGCACACTCACATATATACACATTCACAACACCTTTGACTTAAATAATTGAAACACACTGTCAAATTGTGAGTGTAACTAATTCAGTAAGAAGTGTTAATGTGAGTAGTAAAATATGAGAATGGTTGTAACAAGTAATGCTGATTCTGAAGTATAATACTTCTTATATGCACATGGAAAATTTGGAACTATTATTATTGAAACATCCTCATATAATTCAGGAGAGAATGTATCATGCTTTCTTCGCCAGAAATGCAGATGTTTCAATGTGATCTTTGTTCCTAACTTCCTCTCTGTTTTTAGTGTGGTATTAGGAAACATGTTTGCTGTTTATGAAGGCATCTATGAGAATGAAATAGGAAGACCATGGCATAAAATGAAGCAGTTTTATTTGTCTACAGACATCTCCATATTTTATCTTTCCTGTCACCCCAAATCCCAATGGAAGCCCAGAGTTCGTTCTTGTGTTATAGGAAAATAGATACAAAGTACAAAAAGGTCTGTCCTTTCAGCCCATTCTGAAAGTTGACAAGAAATAGAAAAGCATGGTACTTTCCATTAACTTACTCTTTCCTCCCATTTACCAATTTTAATTTTGAAATTCTTTTCATATTTAAGGTCAAACAAGTCCAACTTCTGAGTTCTGGTTTTTGGAAACCTGGAAAACAACTGGGATCCAGATGGTATATTTTGTTCATTTCCTATGGCAGCCGTAACAAAGTAACACAGTCTGGGTGTTTTAAACACCTGTACTTTATTTTCTCAAAGTTCTAAGGCTAGAAATCCAAGATCAAGGTGTTGACAGAGTTGACTTCTTCAAAAACTTTCCATTTTGCCTGATTTTGGTCACCCTTTTGTGTGACTTTATGAGAACACATGAAATATCTATATAATCACATTCTGCTGTACTGGGAGTTAGGACTTCAACATGAATGCAGGGCTGGAGAGTATAGGAGACAAAGTTCAGCTTATAACATTTTTTTTTTTTATTTTTTACTAACAGGATGCAAGAATCTTTAGGCCTTATCTGTAGAGAAAAATCTGTTCAAATCTCATGTTTTTGAATTACATCAATGTAAATATTTGTGATTTAACATATGGTTGGCAAGTCAGAAATGCCTTAGGGAATTTAAAAAAATGTTTTAGATATTCCAACACATTCAGTAGGTAATCCAGGCATATTGGGCAGACTGCCTGAATTTTAAATGTACACTCATACTGAATAGACACCAGATATTTTTTCCTCAGTTTCTATTCTCCCTCCTCATCCCAACCAAGATGGAATTGTTGGGGGGTAGAGGGGGAGGTTATGAATAGAAAAATCTAGAAGAAATTCCCAATTCTTATCCTAAAAACTCTCCCCACTTTCATCTAAAGCATATTTATATGTGTGTATATTTTTTTCAAAAATCTATAATCACAGTGGGAATGACATAATCTAATTTCTTTATCATGTCTCTGCTATGTCCATTTCAACAAATGTTGGAGTTGCTACA
>NW_026000299.1:0-4461 GCF_001458135.2 Marmota marmota marmota | reverse complement strand
TTTTTTTTTTTTTTTTTTTTTTTTTTTTTTTTTTTTTTTTTTTTTTAGGAGATGAAAGAAGAGTTTCCCGAAGGTATGAAGATTGTCAAGCATCAGGTGAGAGAACATTTTATATAAGATATAAGTTAAATATCTGGCTTTATATACTGCTTGGTAAGTAAAGAATAGTTTGAATCTGCAGAAACATTTGTTGGATTATTACTTGCCTGGTCATACCTAATATAGTTACATAGGAATTTGCTTCTTTGGGAAATTAATTTACATATGGATATAATGGGAGTTAATCAGTGAATGCATTTCATTCCCTCAAGATACAGAGTTTACCACACTGGCCATAAAAGGCTGCTGTGGAAAAATTATAAAATACAAATTATTTGGGCAGAAAAGTAAAAGTGTGTTCATGATATCAGTCATTTGTTAATGTCTTTCTTGAGTGGAACTGTTTTCTTAAGTTAGATGGCAAACAGAGAGAGCTAGAGAGATCAATTTATAACAGTTATATAAAATCCATGTGTGAGCACAGGTTTTTTTTCTTAGTTTTAATTCACTCTAAGTAGTATTTTGTGGTTCATTTTTTTTCTTTCTCAAGGTGGCTTTTCCTCATGACAAACTGTTTCATTGTTCTATTTCTACCTTTGGGAAGAATTTGACTATCTAAACTTAAATGTAGATTTCACAGAAATTGATGATATTTGTATATTGCAGTATACAAGCTAACCTGAGAGTTTTATAGATCTACAGTTTTAAATTAAATCGCATAGCACCACAATAGATTTGTGAGAACTGAAGTTGTATTAAGGATTTTATTCCCTATGCACTGATTCCACTGAAATTGTGGCAAATTGCCTGCCACAGTTATTTAAATCTCTAAAACCTACCTTAATACCCATCACATCAAGTATACTATTCTAAAGCACATATATAAGAGGTTTAATTTTTCATGCATTACATATAGTTACCATGATTATATTCCTTCACTGATATATGTATATTTCTTGCTAAATCACTATGATTTTATTAGCTACCTTTGGTGAGAAATTGGTCTGATGACAAGATTTTTAACAGGGTCCTAAAATTCAGTTTCTTATGTTACATGTATCTCATCGGTTTCTTCTTTTAGGATGATTAAAGTGATATATTTTGACATTAATTTCATGTGATATCCTATTCAAAGTGTTTACATGTATACAACGGTGAGAGAGGAAAAAAAGAGAATGAGAATGAATTGAAATTCACTACTGCAAAGGCAACTTGGTACCATGTCATTTGTAGTAATTTAACAAAACCAAAAAAGTGTAATGCTATGTGTTTTAAAGTGTGTTGATTTTTTCCAGGAAATACTTTGGATTCAACATTAGAAAACAGAAGTAGTACAGCAGCACAGTACCTTCAAATTTGTGATAGCATTAATACAAACAAAGTACTTAAACAGAAATCCAAGAAGAGGAGAAAGGGAGAAACAAGGCAGTGGCAAACAGGTAAATACTCTGCTCTATGAATATCATAATAATTGGAGATGTGCAATTATTTTTTATAACCAAAGAAAAAAATCTGTTGCTTACAGGTAGTCATACTTCCCATGTTCCTGTTTGTGTATTATATAGATAATTGTTTTTTACAATGTGAGACTGATATGTAATAAAACTATGCTTGTCTGCTCCTTTTAAAGAGAATTTTCAAGTTGATTTAATTAAAGGTTGTCAAATTCTGGTTTTCAAAATATATATATGATGTTAGCATTTTGACAGGTGAGTGGTCTATAGTAAAATGTGCCACTCATTTCTTTCCAGTGAGCTACTTTACCATAAATTTCTTTTCATTTGCATTTTATCTTGTAGGATTTTATTCAACTAATATAGTTTTCACATAGTGAATATCAGCTAGTTTTGTCACCTTTGTTGTAAAATCCTTTAAAACAGTCTGACCAAATGTCAAATTTCCTTTATTTTTTTTACCTAGCTGTTATAATAGGTCCTGATGGACAGCCCCTGACAGTATACCCTTGCCATATTTGCACAAAAAAGTTTAAATCCAGGGGATTCTTAAAAAGACACATGAAGAATCATCCTGATCATTTGATGAGAAAAAAATATCAGTGTACAGATTGTGACTTTACAACTAACAAGAAAGTAAGTTTCCATAACCACTTAGAAAGCCATAAGCTTATAAATAAAGTTGACAAAACACATGAATTTACAGAATACACGAGAAGATACAGAGAGGCTAGTCCACTGAGTTCAAATAAGCTTATTTTAAGAGACAAGGAGCCGAAGATGCACAAGTGCAAATACTGTGACTATGAAACTGCAGAACAAGGACTGTTGAACAGACATTTGCTGGCTGTTCACAGCAAGAATTTTCCTCATGTTTGTGTTGAATGCGGGAAGGGTTTTCGCCATCCTTCTGAACTCAAGAAACATATGAGAACCCATACTGGTGAGAAGCCATATCAATGTCAGTATTGTGTCTTCAGGTGTGCAGATCAATCAAATCTGAAAACTCACATTAAGTCTAAACATGGAAACAATTTGCCATATAAATGTGAGCATTGTCCCCAAGCATTTGGTGATGAAAGGGAGCTTCAACGCCATCTGGATTTGTTTCAAGGACATAAGACACACCAGTGTCCTCATTGTGATCATAAGAGCACCAACTCAAGTGACCTTAAGCGGCACATCATATCTGTCCATACCAAGGATTTTCCTCACAAATGTGAGGTCTGTGATAAAGGTTTTCATCGTCCTTCTGAGCTCAAAAAGCATAGTGATATTCATAAGGGTAGGAAGATTCATCAGTGTAGGCACTGTGACTTTAAGACATCAGATCCATTCATTCTTAGTGGTCATATCCTTTCAGTTCATACTAAGGATCAGTCATTGAAATGTAAAAGGTGCAAGAGAGGGTTCAGACAGCAAAATGAGCTCAAAAAGCATATGAAGACCCATACTGGAAGGAAGATTTACCAATGTGAGTATTGTGAATACAGCACTACAGATGCATCTGGCTTTAAACGACATGTGATCTCAATTCATACAAAAGACTATCCACACAGGTGTGAATTCTGCAAGAAAGGATTTCGAAGACCATCAGAAAAAAATCAGCATATTATGAGGCACCACAAAGAGGCTCTTATATAATTATATCAATATAAAGAAAGAAGCTATTTACAAAATAAGATATGCCACTTTGGAGGAAAATCTGTTTTATCTGGTTTCAAAGCTTGATATTAAACCATAACTTTACATTCTTTGTATTAAAGATCTTAAAATATTTGAATTGACAGGGGAATCTCATAGCCCTTTGAAAATTACATAATGAATTTAGAATTGTTTTAGCAAAAACTTAAATGTCTATTTAATAATATTATATGCATAATTAAATTGCAAAGGGGAAAAGTAAAGACAAATACCTTATTGGCTGATCATACTAGAGACAAATGTTTCTGAAAAGAGAACACATATTTGAGGAGTTTTAGCAATGCTTTGCTTTAGCAAGCAAGCCTCACTTTTATGCAATTTTAGAAATGGGGTAGGGAAATAAAATACAGTCATCCATCAGTCATTTAGTCATTGAGCCTTTTATATTGTACCTGGAAATTGAATTCCAGAAAAGGAAAAAGTTTTGTGTGTTCATTCAAATAAATTTCACTGAAAAACAGGTTAGATTGATTCAGTACTATTAAAAGAATTTCAGAGCAGCTAATATTTTATCACAGGATAGGATGTTTAAAATACAGCATTCTGTGCTGAAATCTAGGGTAAAGTCTAAGGACTAAACTTCCCTTTTTTTTTCTGATGTTCAACTTTATTGTTCTGTACGGCATATATGACAAAAGTATATTTGAGTCAAATGTGGCTTTCTAAAATGGATGCAACTGTAGTGTTGCAAACAAAATCAGCACTATATTTCTTAATGATCTAAAGATTAAACTGAGAGAACACTTTTCTTAAATATAATGTTTAGAGGTTTTTTTAGGGCGTCTTAGCAAGTATGATTATTCTAGTCTTACTTGCTTTAATGTTTAAAGGTGCAATTTTATGCCATTATTGAAATTTTTGATTTAAAAAATCTATATACCATGTTATTAACATGCATTTTCAATATGAGGCAGTATTTGTGTGGTATTTAACAGAACAATATACTGCCAATAGAGTTTGGAGGTGGATATTCAGTTTACAGTGTATAAATTTAAAATATGCATCCCTTTAACAACGCTTTGTGTTAGCATGCTGCAAATCAAAATGGCGCTTATATTAAAAGCTGGTTTAGGGAAATTTTAATGAAAACCCTGTTCATAAATGTAATGCATATGATGTGTACTTTTAAGTTTTAGTTGCTTCATGTTTACATTCAGCTCTTCAACATAATTAAAATGTAATTTTACTTCATGCTATATTGTGGCTTTGTGTTTCAAATAATGTTCACTTTTCTTTTTTTTTTTTTTTTTTTTTTTTTTTTTTT
>NW_026000298.1:0-4462 GCF_001458135.2 Marmota marmota marmota | reverse complement strand
TATCTCAAAGGTCTAGGGTGCCATTGTTTTCACATGAAATACTAACCCAAATTTTACTATTTAAAACATCAGATACTATAATGTATACTTCTGGAATTATATTAAAATTATATTTTAGCAGTTTTACTTAGACTAGCAAGGAAAAAATTAAAGCTATTTTAAAGGATTGAAAACGTTTAGTTATTTAAAGTCAGAATAAAGTACACATGACTAGAACAAAATACATTTCAATTCAGCTAATACTGCTTTCAGATATTCAATTGTTTTGACTTATGTTCTTAAACCAGGACTATGGTTTACCAGGCAGCTGTTCTCCCAAAGGGCCCAAGGAGAAATTAAGTCTCATTCCTACCAGATTTATAAACATATGCCATCAAGTAATACCAAATATCACATCATTTAGAGGCTGGGGTGTAGTTCAATGTGTGCTTAGCATTCAGGAGACTCTGAGTTCAATTCTCAACACCAAAACAAACCAACCAATCACATCGTTTAGAAACACTGGCATCTAAGAAAAATACTTCAAATAAATGGCTAAATTATGATGACACATATACTAGCCACAGTTAAAAAAGAATGAGCCACTGTCTTTCCTATTTCCCCCCCTCTTGTTGTATGTTAGCATCCATATATCAGTCAAAATATACTCCACTGTCATGTATATCTAAAAAGAAAAAAAATAAAAATAAAAATTTTTAAAAAGAAAGGTATTAAGAGAGGAAAAAAGAATGAGCCATTTCTATATGAGCTGATAAGGAAAGATTTATAAGATATATTGGAAAATAAAAACAAGGTGCTAAAATTTCATTTATGTGGAAAAAGATTAGTCGTTTATAAATGCAGACTCAACTCTAAGAGGATCCATAAGAAACTGGCACTTCTTTTGGGAAAAGAGAAATGGTGGCTTAGGGCCCTTAGTTCTTCCTTTTGTAGCTTTAATTTTTTATAATGTGCCTATATTACCTATTCGAAATACTAAAAAAATATTTCAGAGTTTAGGTAAGAGATTCTACCACCAACAACAAATGAGAAGAGCTATATGTATTATTATTGAATTTTTATAATTAGGGAAAACTAGCAAATTTTTAAAGCAAAACATAAAACAACTTCAAATTATTGAAAAATCTGTCTTCAATTGACATGAAATTTTAAAAAATCAAAATTTGGAACTATGGTTTTGAAAACAATATTTTAATACTTAAACATCTCCATGTTTAATGTTTTGCTATATCTGAGCATAAAATCAAGGATAAGGTACAACATGGTTTTCATGTGAAATGGAGGTAAATCTGAAGTGATTGTATAGTACTAGTCATCATTGGTGAGTTATTAGAACTTATAGCATTAAAAAGTGAAGATCATACTAACAAAATATGCAGTACCTTCAAATAAATGACAGCATCAGTACCCACTCCTTCCATGGAATACAGTTTTAGATCTCCCTGAAAATATCTAGCATACAGGCGAGAAATTGGCAAACCATAACCAAATCCAGCCTATCAAGAAAAGAAAATTAGTACAGTGAGACAGGCACAATGCTTCATATGAGGACCATTGAGAGAAGATAAAAATAAATTACTGATTCAGATTTAAATCAAATGAATTATTGATTCAAACTTTACAATTTTATATATATATACACACACATGCTTATCTATGGTAAATCTCTTTATTTTCACCCTGCAAAAACATTTCTCACATATTTGGATAATAACAGAAATGTTCCAATTTTTGATTAAATTTTTGGCATTGTAAAGTAAGATTTTAAGCACGTTTTAAATTTGATATGGAATTTGCTTTAATGAAAAAACTAAACCACATTCATTTCAAAGTTCCATTATCAGATTTTCTTGCTCTGTGAAGTGAAAATTAATAGCACCAGAGTTCACATCTACCAGTAACAAGGCTAAAACTTTGAAAAGAAAATAATTTCCTGGGAGGCTACTTCCCAAGGTTCTGTAAATGCTACAATATGTTAATATATTATAGTTCATATATTTTTAGAAATAAGAAAATATTTTAGTACCTTCCTGTATCTCTATGTCACGGAACCCTGATGGTCAGAAAGAGGTAATTTTTAAAGATCTCAGATATTGGTGAGAACAATAAGAATAACTGAGACTAAATTCAGTAACTTTTGTGTTGGTCATGGGTGTCTGGTGCAGGGAGATGCTATCCCATCCAGTTCCATCACCTCTGATTAAATCTATGAACATGGTTAAGGAAAGAGGGGCAGTAGGATAATATACCCATAGTCACAGTCCCATGGGCTTCAGATTCAGACCAAAGTTGAAATCTACTTTTTTGTGCAACTGAGAAATTAACTCAATATCTTTAAGACTATTTTCTCATTCAAACATGTAATAAAAAGCTTACCTGCTTTAAGGATTAAATTATAAAATAAGTGTAAAGTCTTGGCACAGTGCAAAACACATAGCAAATCTAAAGAAATGGAAGCAGGTATCATGGCTACTAAGAGTAGCAATTTTACCAAGTTACATGGATTTCTTCCATTTTCTAACATTTCAATATCTTCCTCATTGTTGGGCCTAATTGAAAGGGTGGGGTAACAGAATACACCTATCATTTAAGTCACACTGGCTGAATATGGTCCCTGAACGTGACCTATCCTTAATGACAGAAGAAACCACAGCAAAGAAATCAGTATACTTCAGGAAGAGACCCAAGGGAATCTACTTCTGTATTCAAGCAAGGCTAGTGCTTGCCCTCAGGTGTAATGGGGAACAGCTGAGAACACTATGAGGAAGTAGGAAAGCCCAGAGTCCTGAGGATCACAGAGGAGGGGCCTCTACCTTGGATTTGCAAAAGTTCAGGGAAGGTTTCCCAGAGTGTTAAAGCATCAATAGGAGTTAGTTGGGTGCACACTCTTCCAACCTAGAATCCATGTGTCAAGGGCACAGAGATGTAAAATTCTAAGTTGTTCAGTGAGGAAATTATGTTTTCTAGTAGTCCGTATGCATGAACCCATATTAAAGCTGAGAAGTTTACTAACTGGGAGAGACACTTGAGTAAATATTTCCTCAAAAAGAGAAGCCAAGGCTGGGGTTGTAGCTCAGTGGCAGAGTGCTTGCCTAGCATGTATGAGGCACTGGTTTCAATCCTCAGCAGCACCATATAAAAATAAATAAGTAAAATAAAAAGTATCCTGTCCATCTACAATAAAAATAAAAAGGAGAAGCCATATGTTATGCTAGAAAGAACACAGATGTAGCCAGAGCCAGCTCTACCATTAACTAGCTCAGTGACCTTGGGCAAGGTACTAACTTTATTTCCTCATCTATACAATGGGAGAGTAGGTACGTATATTAAGTCTTCTTGCTTCAATTCCTCAGTTTCATGAAGAAAATTATGACATAACTGCTGCCCTCAGGATGTTATTTAAGACCTGGAATAGACAATTCATATTCCTTTTAAATGATTGGAGAAGGTTCTAGACTTGTTTGTAGTGCCTTTTTTTCTTTTGATATTTATTTAAGTAGGTACCAGAACCTGGTCAAGGCAATGCTTTTGATCTTTCACAAATTTTCACAAACTGATCTTTCAGAAATTTTTCCTGAATCCTATATAAATGACTTCCTCTCTGCTTTCCTCATGCTGAGTTAACAAATTCTGACTCAAATAAACAATGCAAAGTGTTTGATTTTATTCATACAAATAAAATATAATCTTATGTGCTTATCAGTCAGGTAGGACTTTAAAATGAAACTTAATTTATACCCTGAACCATTTTGCAGACTGATAGATATGTTTCTGTGTTTAATGACAAAGGGTTCAATTGTTGTTTGTCAATTAGAAACACTCAGCAGGGGAAGAAAGTGTGGCCCTACCAGGATCTAACTGCTACCATGGTAACCAGAGGCTTTTCTCACTGCCTTAATAGGGCTCAAGGTTATTTCCGGAGTGCAATAGAAAGGGCTCTGAAAATGCATACACCACCTATATGTTTTGTGCTTAGGTTATTTAATATGAAAAAAATTTAATGTTTTCATAACTGATCATTTTAATTATATAAACAAATTTTATGGTGGAGATTCAAAGGCTCTGGGAGACTTGGACCTCTATGGTTATGTAGCACCAAAGTACCCAGGACCAAACTACAGTTATACATCCTGCACAGATCCCTCACTCACCCACTGGTAGCTTCCAACCCCTCCTAGGACAGCACAAGGTGGTAAATGACGCTTCACAAGCAGTCTTAACACAGCAAAATGTTTTTTCACTGTATTTGGGATTTGAGGCACTCAGCTCAGAGTGTTTCTTAGACAAATTGGAGAAGCAATCTAAGTCCAAAGGACTCACAAAGAAAGCCAAGGCAAAAAAGTTTCTTCCTCCAAGCTGTACAGGAAGCAGTCTAGTTGAGGCTAGTTCAACAACCTGGAGAGATGGGCAGTTTCTTTCTCTTTCTCTCTCTCTCTCTCTCTCTCTCTCTCTCTCTCTCTCT
>NW_026000297.1:0-4492 GCF_001458135.2 Marmota marmota marmota | reverse complement strand
CCCATGATTTTATTACTCCACAAATTCTAGTTATAAGTACTTGCATTTTGGGGAGTTTTGAGTACAAAAGCAGGATCTACTTCAGAAAGGTCCTTTGCAGCTTCACTGTTTCCCTCATCCCAGGGAATTTGGGAACATTCTACAGCAAGTTGGAGGGAGAATCATTTCTTCATTGCCACATTAGGCATTGGTTATTGGGGCAGCAGGGGCCTCAGAGGGAAGAGAGATTGAGAGGAAGATACTGAAAGAAGAGAATAGGTACTATAGGAAATGAGAGGAAGGAAGAGAAGACCCAAAGAAAAGAAGGCAGAGGACAGGAGACCATTTCTGTATTGGTACCATTTACCTCACCACAGTGAGGCCTTTTAACCATAGCTACTCAGGAAGCTGACACAGGAGGATCACAAGTTTGAGGCC
Source organism: Marmota marmota marmota (assembly GCF_001458135.2). Taxonomy (NCBI): domain Eukaryota; kingdom Metazoa; phylum Chordata; class Mammalia; order Rodentia; family Sciuridae; genus Marmota; species Marmota marmota. The sequence continues at coordinate 4,075 of NW_026000297.1, read as the reverse complement.
AGCCTAGGCAATTTAACAAGACCATGTCTCAAAAAGGGCCCGGGATGTACGTCAGTGGTAGAACACCCTTCAGTTCAATCATCAGTACTTTAGAAAACAAAAAGTATTTGCATTTCTGTTCTGTAAGTATTGGTACTATTTTGTGATTTTTCTTCTTTTCCCTCTCTCTTCCACCCCACCCTTATTCAACCCCCTCATGCTTGCGCATCCGTGCGCGTGCACGCGCACACACACACACACACACATACACAAACACACACCAGCAATTGAGCTAAGAAATAAAGAGGTTGTATTGACAGATTCATGAAGGTCATAAGGTCTGGTCTCTAATTCTTGCCCTATCAATGACCCAGTGTGTGACATTGGACAAGTAACTTTATCCTCTCTGTGCTTCTGTTTATCTACATAGAGGCCTCTTCTGACCTGTGATTATCAGGAAACCCATTAATCTCATGACCTTTAAAATTCCCAACAGTTGTTTTTTGGCATCTAGACCTGCCCCTTGACCTCAGTGTGTTGGAGAAGCTATGTGGTGTGGATGGAAGAACATTTAAAATTTGAAGTCTAGTAGGCTTAGATTCAAATTCCAGCTATGCCTGTGGATTGACAAGTCTTTCAATCTCCATGAACCTCAGTGCCTCCATTTGTAAAATGAGTTTAATAATAAAAACTACCTTCCAGAATTTTTCTGAGGATTAAATAGGACAGGAGGAGCCAAAATCTTTTAAAATTGTTGTGCCAAAACAAGCTGTTATTATTTGGGAGGTCTCTGGGACTGCCCAGGGACTGATATTGGGTCAAAGAGTTTGCTTTATGCTTCAGTTGTTGCCACACTTGTTTCCCTTCTTCCCTGTCTTCTGAAGAATTATGGAAGTGGAGTGGGTAAACAGAGAGGTAGGATTCTAAGAATTCTCCTGGATGAGTTCCAAAACCTCAGAGTGCCCCCAGAGCTCCCCTGAATACTTTGATTTGGAAGCTTGCCTGAGCCCATAACACTCCCATCTTTTGCAACTACCAGTTTTGGCATCCTAGTATGTCCCAGGATACCCATCCAAGTCTCTGCATAATCCTGGAATCTACAAAATTCACTTGAAAATTGGCATGTTTTTCTAGTGGCCTCTGGATCTCAAGACAAACAGTCAAATATGGATGGGGTTAGGATACTCAAATTTGAGTTTTAATAGTGTTTTACCAAAATGAAGTCCGATGATCCTTAAGTATTCAAAGTGTTCAAGGGTTGAGATTTCCAGTTAATGGAACACTCTGATTATTTATTGAGCTACTGTCTGTACAAGACACTTTACTAGGTACTGTGAGGTAAAGAAAGAGCTTTAGAGTTGGACTTAATGGATTTAGAATCCAAAAGATGGCCCAATAGTTGTTTTTTTTAATGCTATTGTCTGCTACTTAAGGACTGGGTCATCTCTATAATCCCGGCACTAGTACAGGAAGGGCAAAATAAATGCAAGTATGAGTGATGGAGTATATTTTCAAGATTTTTCACTTCTTCTAAAAACAGAGTAGTCCTGAATATATTTGCCCTATTATCTGAGGTTTAGGGTGAGTTGGTTACCAGTTAAGGGGAATTGGGCTACAGTGACATTCTTTTCTAGTTTTCTTATGGAGGGTTTGTTCCGAATCTTGAACCAAATATTTGCAAAATGCTTTGAGATTCTCCAGTGAAATGTGCCATTTATTATTATGGATATCGTCTTTATTATTAAGGGAAGAATACATGTGATGTAAAATAGGGAACAGTGGATTTGATGTGTGCAGGGGGCAAACCTAATTGAAATTGCTAAGTTAAATAATTTAGAACTGTTCCAAATGAGAGCTGCTGAGAGTGAGACCATATTTCAGATTAATGGTTTGGAAACACGTACCATTACTTTTCTCAGTCTTAGTAAACACATTTTTTTTTCTTATGGACTAGAGGAAGTGAGTACAATCAAAAGAGAACTGAAAGGAGGAGAGAAAAGCACATTAAGAGGAAAGTGTACTAGAAAGAGGAGAGGGCAGAATAGAGAGAGAAAATTTGATTCCTCTGATGTCATCATGCAGGCCTGGGGGGATTAGCTTGGGTTTTTTCTCCTTTTCTGTCCTCAGACCTATGATTCCTGATAAGTATCTAATGAAAACCTCCCTGTGATCTTGTCATACCCATAAGAATCCCATAAGTTGGAAGAAAAGAATACTAGAGAAATAAAGACTTCTCAAGGCAACCAAACAAGTTTTTTGCACAGTCTATTTTCCATTTCTGTTCCTTTTGTATGATTTGTGAAAACCATCAGATGGCTGGATGCAGAGAAAGGTAGACTCTGAAGGCATATACTCTACATAGAGTAGACAATAGCTTGCCTAATACCAAAAGATCAGGGTAAAATGTCAAACTACATCATCAATGGAGCATCCAGATGTTTGGTTGCTATGAAACCAAACATCCACGTGTTCCCAAAGATGGAGCTGCTGTGGTGGGTAGACAAAACATCTGAATGACAGCTTGATATGATTTTCACTTTTAATCTGGCTTCTATGGTAATCTATGGAACTTGCCTGAGCAATAGGTAAGAAAAATATGTAGAAAAAGAAAACTCCAGGGAATGGTGACAAGGGAAAATCACAGGCATTTTCTGAGCTAACATGAATGCCTGTACCCTACTGATCAGAAGGGCTTTTTAGGAAAATTGAATATAATGCCCCCCCCACCCATTTTGTCTGTAATAAGGGCAAATGCACAGAGGAGACCTTCTGGTTGGTTGGAAAGAAAGACTTCATGAAGCCTCTCCTTATGCCCCCACCAATGCGCAGAGATGGGTAAGTGGAGTTCACACTTAATCAGAGTTTTCCTATTCCCTAGTCTGCCACACTCTCTTCACCCTGCAGGCAAGTGGGCCATGGCCTGAAACCATCAGAGATTGCAGCCTTCCAAAGAAGAAAAGCAGAAATCAGTTGGTGAGAAACAAGCCATAAGGTAATGGCCAGCAGGAAAACAGAGCACAGGAGCTTGTCAAATTTTCAAAGCTGGGGCTCCCTTTGGCACATGTGCCAGTCTCAACCTTCACTCTGTTTGGCAGAATGTGATGGAGCTGGTGAACTTCCAAGCTCCACTGAGTTGGGCAAAACCCTTGTTCTGGGGAGGCCTGTTACAGAGTGTGCTACACCTGAGGGAAGTTGGCTGCCCTGGCCAGAGAGAAACCCTTGCCTTCTGCACTGATAACACATTTGAATGCTAACAAGACTGGCCTTGTTATCCAGTTTTCAGGCAGGAGCACCTGCTTTTCCCATTGCTGAGCATCTGGGCCACATGGTGAGCCACGTCAGGTCTTTAGAGACTCACTATCTATCTAGGCAACTCGGTGGTATTGAGACTACCTCCTTTTCCTGCAATCTATTGGCAAGACCATCTTAGGGGATGCTTATGTCATTTCCTCTGGAGACACTGCCTGATCCTTTCCAAGGTTGGTACTGCCAACCAAAATAAAGACTGGCAACTCTTTGACAGCCTGACTTGGATTCAGGATGATTTTCCCCATCCCTCTTCCCATACTAGGATGAGATGATTCTGAGACAACAATAATCACCTAATTATCAAGTAGTATCACCTCCTCATATTTTTAAAACTTTTTAAATTTGTTTAATTAGTTATACATGACAGTAGGATGCATTTATGTACTTTGATATATCATACATAGATGGGATATAATTTCCCATTTTTCTGAGTGTATATGTTTTAGAATCATGAAGTCACATATACATACAGTAATAATGTCTGTTTCATTCTACTATCTTTTCTATCCCCACATCCCCTCTCCTTCCTTCCCATCACTTCCCTCTACCCAATCTGAGGTAATGCTATTCTTTCCTAGTGCACCCTGCCTTATTGTGAATTAGCATCTGCATATTAGAGAAAATATTCAGCCTTTGGTTTTGTGGGATTGGCTGATTTCTCTTAGCATGATATTTTCCAACTCCAACCATTTACTGGCAAATGCCATAATCTTCTTTAAAGCTGAGTAATATTCCATTGAGATTCAATTGAGTGTGTGTGTGTGTGTGTATGTATATATATATATAT
>NW_026000296.1:0-4560 GCF_001458135.2 Marmota marmota marmota | reverse complement strand
CTCTCTCTCTCTCTCTCTTTCTCTCATGTTAATGACTTTTTCTTCAGAAGCCATTTTCAATGTTTACTTACCAAAGGGGCAGCTCTTGTAGGCTCCAAGCTAGGTCTAGGAGCAGTTGAATACATGTAGTTAAAAAGACGATCTATTTTTCTAAGCGGGACTCCACCACCTTGGTCACTTATCTGTAGTGTAGAAAACATTTTAAAAAAAAGAGAAATCAATCTATACTTAGTAGGAGGCAATGAGTTCATTAAAGTATATGCTAAAGTACTCTAAAATGCATAAGGGCTTTGAACTTCCACAGAAATATTATTCCTTTGGGGACACTATAAAATAAAAGAGGTATAATAGTGCAGTGGGATCCAAAATGCTTGGGATTGAGGTCTTGTTCAGTGAAGCTTAAATTAGGTAACTTAAGCCAAGGATCCAGTGCAGTACAGTCATGTGTCATTTAATGACAGAGATACATTCTGAGAAATGCATTGTTAGGTGATTTCATCATATGAACATTATAGAGCATGCTTAAACAAACTAAACTGACTAGGCAATATAATCTTATGTAAGCACCATTGTATATGTATGCAGTCATTGACAGAAGCATCATGACATAACTGTATTTACAAGTAAGATACTCAACAAATGTCAGTTTTTCCCCTTCCCTCTGATTTCTCAATGTCTATATACTATTGAAATCAACTGATAAATAAAGCAGTTACCTTAATGGACAAGTCTTCTTTACCCAAAGTAACAAGGGTTTTAACAGCTGGGTAGCCCTCTTTTCTATCTTCGTATAGTTCAACTGTTGCTCTCATTGAGTTCTAAAATAATAAAACTCTTTTCAACCATACTGATGACTCATAATTTACAATTTTATTTATTTATATACTCATTTGGTGCTAGAGATTGAATCCAGGACCTTGAACACGCTAACAGTATGCACTGTACCACTGAGCTACTCCCCCAATCCCACAAATCATAATTTTAAAAAAAGAAACAAGCACCAGATTGTTACCTGAAAGTTCTTCTGTGGGGGCAAATATAGTTGGATTTATATGCTATTTTTCCCTCTAAAGAGCTTAGCTAAATGTATTCAGATCAAGGAAAATTTTCCTGACACTTTATTTTACATCAAGTTTTAGCCATATCCAACATACTAAATATTTTTCTTTCCTTCCTTTTTTTTTTTTTTTGCTTTAGGGTATTTAAATCATTCAACTCAACCCAGAGAAATGTTTTTATCACAACTAATGAGGCTGCAGAGGCTGATTTGTGCACTTTAAGTCCTATTTATCAGTCTGCATTTATAGAGCACCTTTCCTCTAAAGAAGGGAGAAAAACTGAAAGGATTCATGCTTTCCACAAAAATTAATCATTTGACTGAGAAAAAGTAGAAGAAATATCCGTTAAAAAGAAATTCTGAAAAAGCCACAGCTGTTGAAGAGGAAGTTCACAATTGAATGCCCATCTCCACCTTAAAGTGTTACATCAGTAACATTCTAATTTTTGGAAGCAAATCAGCATAACTGATTTTTCAGGTGTTCACTTTAGTATTTTACACATTGGAAGAAATAAAATTTTAGCTCAAAGATCTTGTGCCTATAATACTACCACTGTAAATGCCATTAACTACCAAGTAACAAAAGCAATAGCTTAGGCTATAGAGTCTAAAGAGGTGAGGGGTTTTTCTGTTTGTATTATTTTGTTTGGTTTGGTTTTTTGTTCTTTTTGATTCAGCCCAGCCACATCTTTCTTCTCTGCTTCTGGAGGATCTTCTGAATTAATTCAAATATTTAAAAGGGTTACAGGATCTCTCAAGACTGGAACAACCACTAATACACCAACACAGTTAATATTCAAAAGAATAGATAAGCATAAACATGTTTTTATTTTGGTCTGGCTATCACCAATAAAGCCTGTGCCAGGTTTGCAAACTAAAAAGCATCTCTAATCTCATAACTGAAGGAAAAACAGTATGGATTTTATGTAAAGTCTCTAAAGTACAATTAAGTTTCAAAATCAATATGTACTAATATTCACAAAAACTATACTGTACACAGCAATTTTTCATCTCACAGTGTACAAATTATAAAACCCACAGGATATCAGAAATAGAATTTTTAGAATGGTTATGCAAAACCTTTTTCTTATGCTAATCTAATGAATCCATTATGCCCTGAATCAAAGTAATTTAAAATGAAGACTTCTTTCCATGTTTTTAAATTCCACTTACCTTGAACAACTCAAATAGCATGTGAAACAGATGTGAGGGCACATAAACTACCTGAATAGGCTTGTCTGGTGCTTTGGCTGAAAACAGAGACAAAACCGTCAATGAATAAGGACCAAAACTAGAATGATGTTTGCATTCTATTTTCTGAGTACATAAAACAGAACTCTATAAAAGGATAATTTAGGTTTCCTCCTTTAAAGGCAGTGATGAGCAAAAACATATGCTGCAGAATCAAACAAACCTGGGGTGAAACCCAGTTCCTTCACTTACCAGCTATGTGACCTTGGACAGATCATTCAAGCACTCCAAAATTTAGTTGAGCAAAACTGGAATATTATCATCTATGTCATGATGTTCTGAACATTATGTAAGGTCATCCAAATATCACTTTGTATTTTTTCAAATTAGGAGGACACCCTTGCTACCAACCCATGGTCAGTTGGAGAAATGGAAAGCCACAGGAGAACAGGGGGTGGTGAAGTAGACTAAATAGCAGCACTAAATTGTGTTAAGTTATGATATACAGGGTATACTGTAGAGTAAAATGTAAGGTTCATGTAACTTCTCTACTAGTACCTAGCAGCTAAATGCCAGGAGACATACAGTTTTTCTCCTTACATCAGGGACCTTCTGAGGAAAATCTGAGGAACACTGAATCCTATGTCAACCACAAAGAACAGCGTGGGGTAGAGAGGTGGTGCTCAGAAATGTAGTCCTTCCTCCTCCTCATGACCTGAAATCACTTAAGAGATTAAAACTGCATGAACTTTCTCAAGAAAAACACAGACATACTCATCCATGTTATAATTTCAACCTAACTACCTCCTCTAGTTATGTAAATAACAATAATAAAAATTAGAGCTAATATTTGTTTGGTTCTTGGCAATTTATGAAGAGCTTTCACACATATCATCCAACTGAATACTCATGACAATGCCTCGTGGCTCATAAGGTAGGTGGTATTATTTACAGGTGAACAAATAAGCTTTGAGGAGGCTGACTATGGTAATAGAAGTGATGCTTAGGCTGGGGTTGTGGCTTAGTGGTACAGCGCTTGCCTAGCATGCGTGAGGCACTGGGTTTGATCCTCAGCACCACATAAAAAATGAAATAAACAAAATAAAGGTTTTGTGTCCATCTACAACTAAAAATATTTTTTAAAAAAGAAGTGGTGCTTAAATTGGACACCTGGCCCAAGAGTTTTTTTGAGGAAATTAAACATAGGGTCTTGCTCATTCATGCTAGGCAAGTACACTACCACTGAGCTATATCTCCAGGCCCCGAGCGCGTTTTTTCTTTTCTTTTTTGTGGTGCTGGAAATTGAACCCAGGGCCTTGTTCACGCAAGGCAAGCACTCTACCAACTGAGCTATATCTTCAGCTTACAAGAGCTTTTGATTCTAAATCCTGAACCCTTTTATGATAAGTTATTTTAAACATTATTTAGTACTGTTTAGAAATGGCTTACCATTTCATAAAGAAGAAAAGCAGTAAGTAGTTCTTCTATCTTCTTCCACCTTACCCCTGTCTGTGCCTGGGCAGCTACTCTTTGCTATTTCTGCTGAAATCTTTTTTTTATGTTTATTTTTTTAGTTGTAGTTGGACACAATACCTTTTTATTTTATTTATTTATTTTTATGTGGTGCTGAGGATCGAACCCAGGGCCTTGCACGTGCTAGGCAAGCACTCTACTGCTGAGTCACAACACCAGCCCTCTGCTGTAATCTTTTGTTTGACATTTACATTATGTTCTGTAGCCCTAAAACAACGATTCTGCATGTCATCTATAGGTTAAGAAAGTTGAAAATCAGTATTATGGTCAAATTATAACTACATACATGTCAACTGCTATAATGCAGCCACAACAATGTACCTGGATGATATTTCCTTCCCTTGCAAGCCCAATGATATGACTTGCGTCAACTGGAGGACAACACTCTCAGCCTTAAGGTGAAATGGATTCTCTTTATATTCTTCCAACTGTTCAACATCATGCTAGCCTTTTTAGGTTGTTTCATATTCATACTTAGTCTATCTTGCACAGCTATGATTTTTTCCTAGCATTTCTAGTTAGAAATGCCTCTCCTCTTGGGCAACTGGACAAGAAACATGCTTTGTTTTTTTTTTTTTTTTAATTTTTTATTGTTGGTTGTTCAAAACATTACAAATTTCTTGACATATCATATTCCACACTTTGATTCAAGTGGGTTATGAACTCCCACCTTCACCCCATACACAGATTGCAGAATCACATCAGTTACACATCCATTGATTTACATATTGCCATACTAGTGTCTGTTGTGCTCCACTGCCTTTCCCATCCTCCACCCT
>NW_026000295.1:0-4581 GCF_001458135.2 Marmota marmota marmota | reverse complement strand
GAGGTTTGGTCCCATGGCTGCACTGTATGCTTGGCATGACTCCAGGGCTGCTCTAGTTAGTGGCTCCAGCACAGTGTGAGTTAGGCAAAAGTATAAGGAGTGTCAGGGAAAGGAAGAAGGGAGGAGGGGTCCCTAGAGGCTGGGTGCCCTTTACATGGACTCAAACTCATCGATGCGCTGCTTGGTGTTGCCCTGCCGGATCTGGCGCAGGGTTTTGTATTTGTCTCGGCCCAGTCGCATGTTCTCAGCATGGATCATGTCATTGGCAGTCTTCTTGGATTCATCACGGGCATTGGCCAGCTCTGAAGTAAGGGCCTGTGAGGAGGCAAGCAATGTAATGTTCAATGGCTTCCTTTCATTTAAAGTATACATACTTGATCAGATTTTTCTTTTCTGTTTTTTCCTCTCCCTGCCAATTCCAGCCCCATTAGCACTGCAGTGCGACAAGTATTGTTTCTATTTTAAATATAAACTTAGGGGACCAGTTGATGTTTCATATTCCTTGAGAGTAGAACAACATACCAAAGAAAGATTTGAGTAGGAATTTTATCAGGTAAGTTTTTTTTTTTCAGGTAAATATTTTATGAATGTAAGAGATAAGGAGTGGGTGGAAGGTAGGGCAAAAATAAAATCTTGAAAATGGAAGACGCAGCCAGGCATGGTGGCACATGCCTGTAATCCCAGCATTTCAGGAGGCTGAGGCAGGAGGATTGCAAGTTCAAGGCCAGCTTTAGCAACTTAGCAAGACTCTAAACAATTTAGTGAGACCTTGTCTCAAAATAAAAATAAAAATAAAAATAAAAAGGGATAAGATGCAGCTTAGTGGTAAAGTGCCTGAGTTCAATCACTAGTACTCCGCCAAAATTGAAGAGGCAACCTAGGGACTGATTAATAAGTGAGACATGACCCCCCTTTAATGTTTTACTTAAGATAGCCTCAGACTCTAGTACAGCACTGGGACAGGCCCCTATATATATTCCTTCATGATGATCTAGGGAAGACCATGGCTAGTAAGTCAATACACAAAGTCTCCTGGACCATTTGGCCTTGTCCAGATACCTTCAGGTGTTTCTGCACACGCTCGTTCTTCTCTGCCTCAGTGGTACGTTCCTCTTCACTGCGGTCCTTGGCCATAGCATCCGCCCTCAGATCAGCACTGGCCTCTGCCCCATTCTCATCCTGTTCATCTTGCTCATTCTCCGCAGGCTCTGCCACATGAGGTGTACTCATGGCAGTCTTCAGTTCAGCACGGGTCTTCTCCAAGTCTTCCTGTACCATCTGGGCCTATCCAGTGACAAAAAAAAAAAGAAAAGGAACAGAGGTCAGATTAGGTAACCTGTGGCAACATGTGCATGCTTAAAATAATCTGGTAAAAGACAGATACCAGGTAGGACAAACAGCTTTATGTGTTTAATCCCTAGTTTCATCAGCTATAAAATAGAAGCAAATGTACCAACTTTCCAGGAGTACCAGGGAATTTGGAAAGTGTTTGAGACAGCATTGAGCACCCTCTCTCACAATTTCTGCTGTCCAGAAAGACTGGAAGTGGGAGGAGCCCAAATGAAGGAGCTGGAATATGTACATATAGTACCCCTTCCCACAATGCTTTGTTCTGGCCACTATCTTACCTTTTGCTGCCACTCCACAGCCTCACTCTCCTTCTTCTGTCGGGCCATCTCCAGCTGAGAGATCCGAGCTGTCAGCTCTGCCATTTCTGAAGCCTACAGATAGATTAAAAGCTAGTGAGGTCTGGGCATTCTGGTTTTCAGAGCACAGGTGTCTTCCACCCAAGTTCTCTTGGGGAACCAGTGGAGAACCTAATGTTCCACTTGCTTGCTACCCTGGTAGTTCTTTTATAAATTTTCTTTTTAGTTGTAGATGGACATGATACCTTTATATTATTTATTTATTTATGTGGTGCTGAGGATCAAACCCAGTGCCTCACATGTGCTAGGCAAGCACTCTACCACTGAGCCACAACCCACCCCTCCCTGTGGCTCTTTTAACCAGACCACTCCACTCTAGTCCCATCGTCCACACCCACCACCTTCTTGTAAGTCATAGCTCTCCTCCTAGACTGTAGGATTCCTGGAGGCAAAAAAAAAAAAGTCTCTTCTTTGTATCTATCACTCTTTCTCTCTTCTTTCTTCTTCTTCCCTTTCTTCTTCTCCTTCTCCTCCACCCGCCCCCCAGTATGGCCAAGTAAGCACGTGGTTTAGACCTCAGTAAAGCTGTGGAGATCACTGCCTAAAATGCAGTGCCTCAAGTGTCACAAGGTGATTTGAACAAGGGAAAATGCTTATGTACACAATCACACCTTCAACAAATTTCCCATGATAGCTTCTTCCTGAGAGATAGGTCATAGTTCCCTCTATTCCCACCTCAAATAATACAAGGGAAGAGTTTATGTCCAAGAATTTGGGCCACGGGTTCCTCTCTTGTAAATCACAAAAGCCTGCCCCCAAATACACTGACATAGTTCTGCAAATGATTTCAGGGGAGCAAACCCTTAAAATGGAGGTAGAAATGGGTTTCAATCCATGCTCAACCACAACTGTGTGGCCTCTTGGAAACCTCCCTAAGACCTAATTTTCTTATCTGGCCATATTATTCCATGTAGGGGTTAATCGCATAAGGTACTGAAAGAAATAATGAGAAAGTAAGAAAAAGGAAAATATGACTAGGATAGCAACACACAATAGGTACTTAATTGAGTGGGAGTCCCTTTACTTCTTTCCTCCATCCCTTTCCTTTGCAGGATTACCATTTCATATCTCCAAGGGTTAATAAAGTGAATAAAAACTAAGGGTGAGAGAAAACTGTTTGCAAAGGTTTCTGGGCCACACCAGTGACTCCTCAGCTTGTTTCTGAATGAGCTGTTAGAAGCCTGTGGAGTGGAATCCTGCTGGGAAGAGCCAGGCTTGAAGGCAGAGGTAGCTATAAATAGGTTGGCAGACAAGAGAGAAAACACAGGTCCCACAATTCCAGACCATCACGCAGCTTTACCAGTTGTTCCTGGGTCTTCTTCTGGTCCCGGGAAGCCTGCAGCAGGGCCTCCTTGGCCTCTTCAGCTTCTTGACGTTCCTTGGCCAGCTTTTCAGCCTCGCTCTGAGCACGCTTCCGTTCTTGCTCAAGTTCCAGAGCCCTGCGGGTTTGTTCTTCCAGTTCTGGGCAGAAAAGGAAGGAAAAGGAAGGTGAAGGAAAAATGAGGTAAAGGGATGAGAGATGATAGTACATTAACATCTTTCCTGGAAATGTTCTACTCCATGGTACAGCTGGCAGATGGTTCTGAGAACTCTTCTTGCCCCATCCCTCAACTTTTCTGTGGCCACATCTAGTCTCTATGGTCTGGGTCTGCAGTTTAGGCATTAGAGTCTCCAGCTCACAGAGTCAGGCTTTGGGAAAACCCAATCTCCAGTGTGACTCCAGTTTTACCTTGCTGAGCCTTCTTAGTCTGTTCCTCGATCTGCTTCAGCTTCTCCATCAGTTCTTCCTTCTCCCGTTCAATCTTCTCCTTCTCCTTTTCTGCCATTTCACGCTTCTTCTTCTCATTTTCCAGCAGAGCACTGGGGAAGGGAAAGTGGAATAGAGCAGGATAGCAAGGTTGCATGGAAGCATAGAGATTCCCAGGGCTCCCTGGCCCTGAGTCCCTCAGTCAACATCATTCCAATAAACCCTGGGCTTGTAAACTTGAACCATTCTCCCTTACTTCCACATCCTTGCCCTCATATCACAACCCCATATAGGATATTATTATATTATATTATACTCAGGGCCCAGTAGGGAAACTCAAACTAGAATCCCGACTCTGCCAGTAACTCACTAGGTGAACCTAGCTATGCTACTGCTTCACTTCTGTCTTCATTTCCCCTATCTGTAAAAGTGGTCTAATAAGTCCTCCTCTGTCTGCCTATGGAATTTAGGAAGACAAGTTTTGGCTCCATGTTAAGATGCTATGCTTCAAGTATCTATGGCTAACTTTGCCTGTCCTAAAGCCCAGCTCTAGGCTCCTTTTTCTCAGAGTTTATTGCAAATATGAAATAAGAATTTGTTTTTCTTAGCCATAGCATTTTTTTTCCAGTAAGCCTTCTTATCCCTTAACAATATGTTTTTTAATCCCTCTGAGCCCTCAGAATATTTGAGATACCCTCTTCCCCACCCCTCTTCCCTGTTATGCTTTTCTCCATAGCACTTTTAATATTCTACTTACTATGTAATTTTCTTATTTATTAGTCTGTCTTCTCCCAATAAAATTATAGCTTCACAAGAACAGGGATTGTTGGTATTTTTTCAAGTACTCATTAATTATTTACTAAGTGAATGAATGACACAACTTTGTAACTTAAGTTTCATATACATTATGAAACTCCAAAACTATATACATTTGAAACTATTTGTCCTACCAGGACTGTGAGGTCCTAGAGGGTAGGTTCTTAGCAGATCCAGTTCCATAAACTGCCTCCCAATCCTGGTAAATTTTTTCCTAAATAAATGTGGAATTCAGGGTCTAAGCTATCATATATGGAATCATTTCTAGTCTACTAGATTTGAAGCCTTCCAAGGTTTGAAACATTATATATA
>NW_026000294.1:8591049-8596187 GCF_001458135.2 Marmota marmota marmota | reverse complement strand
AATTTTTTTTTAGGTTATTGTGAATGGAATTGTCCCCCCCCCCACCCCGATTTCTTTCACAGCAGACTCCTTATTGGAGTATAGGGAAACTTTTGACTTCTGTATGTTGATCTTGTATTCTGGTAATTGCCAGATTTTATGAGTTCTGGAATTCTTCTGGTGGAGTGTTTTTGGTTCTCCTAGAACATTTTGTCATCAACAGAGATTATTTGACTTCTTTTTCTTCTTGTATCCATAAAAAGTCCTTCTCTTGCCTGATTTCTCTGGCTAGACTTTCATGGACTATATGGCTTAGGATTAGTGATAGTGGACAATCCTGGCCTGTTCCTGATTTTAGAGAAAATGCTTTCATTTTTTCCCTATTCATTATGGTGTTAGCTTTAGGTCTTTCATACTTGGTCTATATGATGCTGAGGTAGGTTTCTTCTGTTCTTTGTTTCTTCAGGGCTTTTAGCATACCTGTTTGCTGCATTTTGTCTAAAGATTTTTCTGCATCTATTGAGGTGTTCATATGATTTTGGGTGTTATTTCTATTTATGTGATGAATTGCATTTTTTGATATGTGTATCTTAAAATAATTTTGCATCCCTGTGATGAAGTCAATTTGATCATGGTTTTCAATGTTTTTCTGTTTTCAGTGTTTGAGATTTTCATCATCCTAATAATTGTAAAGTGGTTTCATTGTTGTTTCAATTTGCATTTTCCTGATGATATTTTATATGGAGGATCTTTTCATATGCTTATTTTCTATGTCTATATTTTCTTTGGTGAGGTGTCTGTTAAGGTCTTTGACTCATGTTTTAATCAAGTTACTTTTTTATGAATGGGTTTTAAGATTTTATTCTGGTTTTAATTTTCAATTCCTGTATGTTTACTAATGTTGGGCATTTTTCACATGCTTGTTGACTTACAGAGTTCAAACATAGGAAATTGTTAGTTTACATTTTTAAAAATGAACTTGATGCCTTCAAACACTCCTCTCTATCCTTGGGAAAGTCCTTCTCTTCTATCTGCTTTAAGAGTTTGGTGGTTGCACTTATAAACCTATACAAGGCAGGCCTTCCTTCTAGGATAGCTGCAAAACTGGAAGCCAAAAATTCTAGGTTGTGACAGATATAATAATCCTAAAATCGGCAGGAAAATGACAAGCTTGCCTCTTATTAACAAGTTAGAGAGAGAATAGAAAAAGCAAATATTGTTAAAGGGCACAATCCCATGAAAAACTTACTCAACCCTATCTGGAAACTAGAAAGAACACTAAAAAACAATGTGTAAATCAATCAAAATAGATTACTCACAGGAGCGGTTAAAAAGACCCAGTATAAGTGGGCAAAATTTGACACAAAGACTTTGCTTACAAATTCCTATTTGAAATTGCTCTGGGAATGCCATTAGCATGAGCTATACTAGGTGAGTACCCTGGAGACACTAGTTTTTAACTGGGATGTCTCTTCTAGGGGATAGCAGGCTTCATCTTTAGCAACATAGGCATAACATCTTTTATCCTTCATGTGTCATTGTTTTCCTGATCTCTTAATTTCTTGAAAGGTCTGAATCTAAACGCAGAAAAGGAAGCTCACAGCAATTATTACATAAGTCATAGGATGGCAGTTGTGCCCATTTAACTGTTCTTAGTCTCTATTATGTAAATCAAGACACTCTTTGATTTTCAAGCCTACTCCAACTAAAATAATGAAGGAGGAGGAGGAGGAGTTGGAGGAGGAGGAGAAGAAGGAGATGAAGAAGGAGAAGAATAAGAAGAAAGCTGATTCCTTTAGGTCCTGTGTTGCTAATTTTTAATTTCCTGGTATTCCACCCCCAATCTCCCAGCCAGATTTTTATGGCTTTATGGTTTACTCCTATTTTTTGCAGATCTCCAAAAATTTGAACACACTCACTGCAGGCCACATCTAAGTAGGTGACACTCTGGAGCAGTGGATTTATATACACAGAACTATTGATATTAAGTCCCATGTTTTTCTGCTCCAACAAGTTGACCTCAAAGGCTTCATCAAGTCTCAGAAATAGAAGGTGCTAGCCTTAAGCTGTTAGTTGCCTGGGAGTGAGGATGGGCCACATTACCCCAATTTTAAGATCTGGACACTTTCTGTTGCTCTTTGTGCAGCTGTTCAGCCTGATTTTTAGCACCTCTGCCTTGGCCTTATCCTTATCAACACCTTCCCCCATTTTATACATGCAACTGGCATTGACACAGGCCCAGACATAGCCAAGATCCTAGGCTTTTATTGAGTATTTACATGTCAGGCCTATGTCCTTGAAAAGTCATAGACACCATGCAGGAACATGATACTAAGGTTGAAGCAATTGGAGGCATATCTGCCATCACAGACCTTGACCTACCCCAGATAAGGCTGGTCATCCTCATTGATCTGTCCATAATGTGCCAGGACAGCAACATGATTTCACAGATTTCTTTCCATGTGTCTCACATGCCATCCAAAATAATCTCAAGGCAGCTTTCAGGTCCTGAGTCAGTCCACGTTTTCAAAGCATATAATAAGCCTCCAGTTTGTAGCAGTTATCACTGTGCTTATTGTCTTCAGAGCTGAACTTCAGCACCTTGGAAGTCTCATCAAAATTTTTCTGTATCTCTTCCAAATAGTCTACCAGCCAATAGCAACCTCCCGTGTCTTTCTCACAGTAGCATTTGTAGTTGCACTCCACCTCAATATTTTCCAAAAATGACTTTACCTGCCCCTTGTCTGGTCCTGCCATGGATCCTCTAAATCTTTTTGATAATAGCTATTCTAAATAGTGTGAGATGCTATCTCACTGTGCTTTGCAATTCCATGATTATTAATGTTGTTGAGCATTTTTATATGACTTCTTGTTATTAGTCATTTGATAAGTGATCTTCAGGTATTTAGTACATCTTTAATTGAATTGTTATTTTCTAGCAAGAAATTTTGCTTCCTTATAAGTTATAGATATTAGTCAAACTATTCTGATTTCTACTTTGATTCTACTGTAAATTACAGTTACCACAAGGTAATATCCCAAGTACCTTGCTTTTGGAGATTCAGTGCCTCCCCCTGGTTCCTACTATTCCAGGATTTAATTATGCCTGTTACATTTAGGTTTCCCACATCATTGGCAGGAGTTTCCTCTGTAAGTTTTCATCTACAAAGAAGAGCCAATTTAGAGTGATTCAGAGTGCTAGGGATTTCCTCACAAATTTAGTTTTCACAGCATTAGTAAATGATGTGTCCTGTGGACTCTTACATACCAAGAGAGTGAGCTTTAAATGGCAAATCCACTATAAAAATTCAGTCTCCCTAAATCTCCGAGTCACTCTTCTGTAGTAAATTAATTCTATCCTCCTTTTCAAGTTTGCTTGGAGTGGTTCACACATTTGTCCATGTTTCAGTTAATTGACCTAACGATAGAGTCATTTCTAACTCCTCAAGCTGCAACATTAAATTCAAACAGAGGCAACTTTATGGTCTTCCCATAATTATCACACACTCTTTTTTAAAACATATATTTATTCTTTAGTTCTAGGTGGACACATAATATCTTTATTTTATTTTACATGGTGCTGAGGATTAAACCTAGTGCCTCACACATGCTAGGTGAGCACTCTACCACTGAGCCACAACCCCAGCCCATTACACACTCTTAACACTTATTTATACACACACATCATCTGGATTTCTACAAATTATAAAAATCACAGTCCTTTTGCATTGTAGTGCACTTTCTAATAGATTATACTATGTATTCCACCTGTGGCATCCTTCAAACTTATGAGCTGAATTATCATTGACTCTCTAATGTGAAACAAAATTAATCAGGGAGAATGGTTATTTTACTATTGCATAAAATAATACATAATAATGATGTTAATTCAGGAATAATTATAGATGTATATATATATAATATTTGATGACTTATTGCCGCAGTCTGGCTGGGCACAATCAGGAGCCACTTGTCAAAAGAAACTAACTTTATTTTTAGAACCACACACGCCAAACAAAACAGCCTCTCAGGAAAAACCCTCAGAGCCTCAACTGCCACCACCGGCTTTCCACAAGCCTCTCTCTCCCACACAAGCTTCTCTCCACCTCCCACAATCCTCCTGCTCTTGAGGCCGATTGGCTGGGTCACGTGGGCGGAGCCAAAAAAGTCCCCCAATGAGCAGCTCCGTGGTCTGAAAGGGCAGGGAAACAGCCCAATGAGCATCACCGCAGAGGAGCCAATCAGCTAGATGTTGCTGGGGCCACTGTGAGCCAATCATCAGCCAGCAGCTGGAAGTTTGCTGGGGCCCCTTCGGCTGTGGCTCTCAACAACTTATAATTGCCATTACCCACATTAAACTCTCCTTATGTTTCCCTTACCATTCTCCCAAATCACCTTCCTCATCTCGAATGGGTTTCCTTCTCTTTTCATATTTTTCTATATTCCACATATGAGAGGAAATATGTGATACCCATCTTTCTGAGTCTCACTTATTTTATTTAACATGATAATTTTAAGTCCTTTCCATGATCCAGAAAACAACATGATTTCACTCTTCTCTATAGTTTAAAATGACTTCATTGTGTGTGTGTGTATACATATATTTACATATTACATTTGCTTTAAACATCCTTTGATCATTATACAGTAATCAACTTTATCTTTTTACCAAAGGAAAAAAAAAACTTTATTCAAGTGCAGATCAGAACTGCATATGGAATACACTTTATCTTTTTAAAGTCTTAGGGAAAGTCTATTTTATCTGATAAAGGTATAGCTACTTCTGATTGCTTTTGTTTTCTGCTTATAGGTAATTTTTTTTCAGACCTTAACTTTCAGTCTATATTTCTTTACCAGTGACTTGAGCTGTGTTTTAGACAGTGAAGTTCTTACAAATGAAGTGAGTTTCTTGTAGGGAATGGATAGTTAAGTCTTCTTTATGTTTGTTTTTCATTCTTTTATGAATTTTATGTATTTTAATTAGAGAATTACATCCATTTACACTAAGGGTAATTAATAAATAAAGACTTACTATTATCATTTTATTGCTTGTTTTCTAACAGTTTTGTAGATTCTTCTTCCTCTTCTCTTTTCTTTTTTTAATATTTATATTTTTAGTGTAGTCAGAGACAATACCTTTATTTTATTTATTTATTTTT
>NW_026000294.1:8578928-8586651 GCF_001458135.2 Marmota marmota marmota | reverse complement strand
ACATGGTGCTGAGGATTAAACCCAGGGCCTCACACTATGAGGCAAGCACTCTACCACTGAGCCATAACCCCAGCCTTCTTCTCTTTTCTTTATGGTTAATTAATTTCTTCTGGTAGTATATTTTGATTGCTTCATTTTTACTTTTACTGTATTTATTGTACAGTAAAAGTAAAAATGAGCTGAATTATCATTGAATCTCTAATGTGGTTACCAGGAGGCCTGGAGAAAACATATTTAAACTTATTGTGTTGTATAAAAGTTATCTTATATTAGACAAAGATGCCCAAAACATACATTGGAGTAAAAATAGCCTCTTCAACAAATGGTGCTGGGAAAATTGGAAATCCATATGCTTTGGAACTCTATGCATTTCTCTATCCCAATAACTCTTAAATTTGGTCTTTCTATGCTACCCCATATTTCTTGAATGCTCTGCTTGTGGTTTCTTATCATCTTCACTGTGTCATCTACATTATTTTCCAGATTATATATTTTGTCTTCATTGTCTGAGGTCCTGCCTTCCAAGTGATCTAATCTGTTGGTGGTGCTTTCAATTGAGTTTTTAATTTGGTTTATTGTTTCCTTCAGTTCATGGGTTTCTATTTTTTTTCCAGAATCTCTATCTCCTTATTAAAGTAATCCTTTGCTTCATGTATTTGCTTATGTAGCTCTTTATTGAAATGATCTTTTGCTGCCTGTATTCGCTCTCTTATATTATCCTTTAATTCACAGAACATTTTAATCTTGTACATCCTGAACTCCTTATCTGTAATTTCTTCTGTTGTGCTGGCCATGGATTCTAATAATGTAGTATCTTGATTTGTTTGGGGGGGCTGTCTTCCCTTGCTTTCTCTTATTGTTAATGTGTCTTCCCTTCTAGAACTGGATCCAAGGAATTATTGTTTTTTACCCTATAGGCTTATAATGTGCTGCAGGATTCCAAAACCTCTCCTTTGAGGAGAGAACAATATTAACAGATCTCAATACAAACAATATACAACCTAAAATCAAATAGCTGCTATTGATACATTTACAGTTTTTCACAATATACAGAAATGGTGAGTACAATTGTTATCTACAATATAAACAGTAGGTTTACAAAAGGGTCTACAGTTTCTGATGGTGAATAGAGAACCAGGGATGAGGTGTAGAATAAGAAAATCAGAATAGTCAAAGCAATCCCTAGCAAGAAGAGTGAAACAGGTGGCTTCACTCTACCAGAACTTAAACTGTACTACTGAGCAACAGTAACAAAAACAGCATGGTTTGGCATCAAAATAGACTTGTAGACAAATGGTACAGAATAGAGGACACAGAGAAAAACCTACATAAATATAGTTATCGCATATTAGACAAAGGTGCCAAAAACATATATTGGAGAAAAAAGCCCCTTCAACAAATGATGCTCATAAAACTGGACATTCATATGCAGCAAAATGAAATTAAGCCCCTATCTCTTACCATGCACAAAACTCAACTCAAAGTGGATCAAGAACCTAGGAATTAAACCAGATACCCTGTGCCTAATAGAAAAAAAAAGTAGGCACAAATCTTCATCATGTCGGATTAGGTCCCAATTGCCTTAACAAGACTCCTATAGCACAAAAAATAAAATCAGAACTCAATAAATGGGATGAATTCAAACTGAAAAGCTTCTCAGTTAAAGAAACAATCAGTGGGGTGAATAGAGAGCCTACAAAATGGGAACAAATTTTTACCACATGCACATCAGATAGAGCACTAATCTCTAGGATATATAAAGAACTCAAAAAATTTAACACCAAAAAATGAATAAATAAGCTGATCAGTAAATGGACTAAGGAACTTCTAAGAAGATGATATATAATCAATCAATGAATATATTAAAAATGTTCAGCATCCTAGCAATCAGAGAAATACAAATCCGAACTAAGATGTCATCTCACTCCAGTCAGAATAGCAGCTATTAAGCATACAAACAGGGCTGAGGTTGTGACTCAGAGGTAGAGTGCTCACCTGGCATGTGTGGGACACTGGGTTTGATCCTCAGCCCCACATGAAAATAAAATAAAGGTATTATGTCCATCTACAACTAAGAAATAAATATTTTTTTAAAAAATACAAACAACAATGTGTGTTGGTAAGGATTGGGGGGAAAAGCACACCCACATATTGCTGGTTGCAATGCTGGACTGCAAATTGTTGCAACCAATCTGGAAAGCATTATGGATATTCCTTGGAAAACGTGGAATGTAACTACCATTTGACTGACCTATGCCACTCCTCAGTTTACACCCAAAGGATTTAAAAACAGCATACTACAGGGACACAGCCACGTCAATGTTTATAGCAGCACAATTCAAAATAGCTAAACTGTGGAACCAACCTACATGCCCTTAAATAGATGAATGGATAAAGAAACTATGGTATATATACACAATGGAATATTACTCAGCATTAAAAGATAATAAAAATCATGATATTTGAAGGTAAATGGATGGATTGGAGAATATTATACTAAGTGAAGTAAGCCAATCTGAAAAAAAATGCTGAATGTCTTCTCTGACATGAGGATGCTGATCCATAATGGGGATCGGGTTGCAGGGAGCATGGGAGGAAACTTTAGATGGGGACATGGGGAGGGAAAGGAGGGGGCAGGGCAGTAGAAAAGGCAGTGGAATGAGATGGGCGTCATAACCCTAAGTAAATTTATGAAGACATAAATGGTGTGACTCTATTTTGTGTACAACAAGACATGAAAACTTGTGCTCTATATGTGTACTATAAATTGAAATGCATCCTGCTATCCTATATAACAAATTAGATTAAATAAAAAAAATAAAAAGTGATGTATACTGTTAAATTTAGATGGTATTTGGCCACATATTCTATATGATAAGAGGAAAGAGTTTATTTATTTAAATATATTTAAAATATATTAAATATGTATATACATTTAAGGAAGACATGGAGCCATGAAGTCATCCTAAAATCAATAGGAATTTGATTTGGAAAATATATGTTCTTTCCTAACACATATAACTAATTCCTGTTGGTGGAGCCCTAAATAAACATAAGCTAGGTCAATCAATCTTTATAAAAAATGTGTCAAAGTTAAAAATACTAAAGCCTGAGAATTAGAGGATATTATAGATGCACAATGAATAAATAGAGTAAGGTTCTTGATTGAGTCCTGAAAGAAAAAAAAGTAACAAAACAGAATATTAATGCAATATTTGTGGAAATGTGACTGACACAGCAGAAAATATAAAATAATAAAAATGGCGGAATAGACAGCTGTATAAGTCAACTTTTTAAGACAGATAGTTATCTGATAAATAACAACTTAAAAGGAGGAAATATTTATTTTAGCCCATAGTTTCAGAGGTTTTAGTCATAGCCAGCTAGGTGAATTTATTTTTCGTATCCTAAGGTGAGGCAGAAAAACATGGTGGAAAGACAGGGTAAAATAAAGATGCTCAGTTCATTGTAGCTGGAAGGAGAGAGAGAGANATATTCCCTATCTAGAATTAATCTAATCCTCCCATGCTCTCCCTGCCTACCCCACTATGAGTCACCCCCCCCCTTATATCGGATAAAACAATTGGCATTTGGTTTTTTGGGATTGCCTAACTTCACTTAGCATTATTTTCTCAAACGCCATCAATTTACCTGCAAATGCCATGGTTTTGTTCTTTTTTTTAATGCTGAGTAATATTCCATTGTGCATAAATGCCACATATTTTTTATCCATTCAACCACTGAAGAACCTCTAGGTTGGCTCCACAGTTTAGCTATTGTGAATTGTGCTGCTATAAACATTGATGTGGCTGTGGCCCTGGAATACGCTGTTTTTTAAGTCCTTTGGGTATAGTCCAAGAAGAGGAATAACCATGTCAAATGATGATGTTCCATTCCCAGATTTCCAAGAAATCTCCATACTGCTTTTCAAATTGGCTGCACCAATTTGCAGTCCCACCAGCAATGTATGAGTGTACCTTTTTTCCCACATCCTTTCCAACACTTATTGTTGTTTGTCTTCATACTAGCTGCCATTCTGACTGAAGTGAGATATCTTAGAGTAGTTTGATTTTACATTTCTCTGATTGCTAGAGATGATGAGCATTTTTTCATGTATTTGTTGATTGATTTTAAATACTCTTCTGAGAAGTGTCTGTTCAGGTCATTGACCCATTTATTGATTGGGTTATTTGATTTTTGGTGCTTAGCTTCTTGAGTTCTTTATATACCCTAGAGATTAGTGCTGCATCTGATGTGTGACATTTTCTTTGTTTATTAATCAGTTGATGGACACTTATGTTGTTTGATCTTTTTCATTATTATTAATGTGATACACAATGAATATTGGAACACAAATACGTCTCAGCACACTGATTGAATTTTCACATTGTTATTGCTAAATGATGATAGTTCTACTTTTTTTTTAATTTTGGGAAGACCATCATACTTTTTAATTGTCTGTACTAATTTTCATGTCCACCAGCAGTGTCCAAGGATTCTCTATGCATATGTGTGTATATGTTGTAGTTGACACAATATCTTTATTTATTTATTCATTTATTTGTCTATATTTAATTTATTTATATGTGGTGCTGAGGATCGAACCCAGGGTGTCGCACCTGCGAGGTGAGCACTCTTCCACTGAGCCACAACCCCAGCCCCTCTCTATGCATTTTGTATAATAGCATTATTTTAAAAGCTAGATAAAAATCTCATTCTTGTTTTGATTGGAATATCCCTGATGATGAGTGATGTTGAGTAGGTTTTCTACATACTTATTAGCCATTTGTTTCTTATCTTTTAATACTTGATTCACGATACATGACCATTTGGATCTATTATCCTTTTTTTTTGATCATGGGGACTTAACCCAGAAGGCCTTTACCACAGAGCACCATTCCCAGTCCTTTTTGTTTGTTTGTTTGCTTGTTTTTGTTTTTTTTTTTGTTTTTTTTTTTTTTTTTTGAGACAGGGTTTCACTAAATTGCTAGGTTGCCCAAGCTGGCCTGAAACTTGTGAACCTCCTGCTTCAGCATCTCCAGTCATAAAAAATTACGGGTGTGTGCTACTATGCCTGGATTTATTATACATTTTGGAGTTGGATTATTTGTTTTTTGGTAGCGAACTTTTGGAGTTTATTTATTTATTTATTTATTTGTGACAGCAGAATGAATTTCAATTCTTATTATACATATACAGCACAATTTTTCATATCTCTGGTTGTATACAAAGTATATTCACACCAATTCATGTCTTCATACATGTACTTTGGATAATAATGTCCATCACATTCCATCATCATTTCTAACCCCATTCCCCCTCCCTTCCCCTCCAACCCCTCTGCCCTATCTAGAATTAATTTATTCCTCCCATGCTCCATCTCCCTAACCCACTATGAGTCAGCCTCCTTATATCAGAGAAAACATTCAGCATTTGGGTTTTGGGGATTGGCTAACTTCACTTAGCATTATCTTCTTTAATTCCATCCATTTATCTGCAATTGCCACAATTTTATTCCCTTTTATTGCTGAGTAATATTCCATTGTGTATATATGCTACAATTTTTAGCCATCCATTTATTGAAGAGCAGCTAGGTTTGTTCCACAGTTTGGTCAAAAAATTCCTTATATGTCCAAAAACAATTTAAATTTTTTTCTTTCATCCTAAACGTTGTCTTTTATCTCTGTTGGTGATTTCCTTTGCAGTACAAAGGCTTCTGTTAAAAATCAAACTAATTTGCTTATTTTTGCCTTTATTTTAGGTGATTTGGGGGGAGAGGTCTTGTTCAGAAAATTGCAACCCATTCCTGTCCTGAAGTGTTTCTCTAAAGGTTCTATTATAGTAGTTTCAAAGTTTCAAGTTTTATAGTTAAGTCTTTAATCAAATTTGAGTTGATTTTTGCAACTGGTAAATAATACTGTTCTACTTTCATTGTTCTGTATGTGGATGTCAAATTTTGCCAGGCACTCTCCTTTATCCAATGTGTTTTCTGAATAACTTTGTCAAAAGTTGATTGGCTATAGATATATGGAATTATTTTTATGCTTACTTGTTCTTTTCTATTGGACTCTATGCCTGTTTTCATGCCAATTTCGTGTTGTTTTGAGTATTATAACTCTAGTAATTTTGGAATCAGGCAGTGTAATTCCTCCTTTCTTGTTCTTTTTTGCTCAAAATGGATATTGTTCTTCAGAATTGTGTGTGTGTGTGTGTGTTTCCATACAAATTTTAGAATTGCTGTTTTCTATTTCTGTGAAGACTGTCATTGGTATTTTGATGGTAACTGTACTGTATCTGTAAACCAGTTTTGATACTGGATATCTTAACTACATTGATTCTTCCTATCAATGAGCATGGGATGTCTTTCAACATTTTATATCCACTTCAATGTTAATTATCAATGTTTTATTATTTTCATTTTAGAGGTCTTTTACTTTCTAGGTTAAATTTATACCTAGGCATAGTTTTTGCAGGTACTGTAAATAGAATTGCTTCTTAATTTCTATTTCATAAAAATGTGATGTTGGTATAAAGCAATCTTACTGACTTTTTGTGTTGGTTTTGAATCCTGCAATTTGTTGAATTAACTTACTCATTCTAATAATTTTGGTGGAATTTTTGGTAGATAATATGGCATCTATAAACAGTAAGATTTGATATATATTTTTACTTAGAAGATGTTTATTGCTTTCTCTTAACTAATTGCTCTAAGACTTCTAGTATTATCTTGAATAAAAGTGGTGAAAATGGGGAGTAACTTGCTCCAGAACTTTGAGAGGAAACATTCATATTTTCTCCACTCAAATAAAGTTAGATGTTAGCTTAGTATAAGTGACCATTATTATGTTGAGGTATATTACTTGTGTGGTTAAATTGTTTGGCACTTTTAATATGAAGTTATGTTGCATTTTATTGAATACCTTTTCTCTGCTGATTGAGATAACCATATTTTTTTTCTTCATTCCATTGATATGGTCTATTGACTTTATTCTTTCATATTTATTAAACCATCCTTCCATTTCTGGAATTAATTATACTTGACCCTAGTGAATATCTGTTCAATATGCTGTTGGATTTGGTTCACTAGGAGTGCATTGAGGAATTTTGTGTTTATGTTCATCAAGGACATTAGCCTGTAGTTTTACTTTTATTCTGTCTTTACATTTTTCTAGAATAATTTCTTATTCTTTTTCCTAGTTATAGATGAACCTTTATTTTATTTATTTCTGTGTGGTACTGAGAATCAAAACTAGTGCCTCACATATGCAAGGCAAGTGCTCTACCACTGAGCTATAGGCCCAGCTCCTGTCTTTACTTTTATTCTGTTTTCTTTTTTTTTATTTCCTAAGGGTTATGCTGGTCTCAGAGAATGTATTTAGAAGAAATCCTTTTTTATTTTTTGGAATAACTGAAAGAGAATTAGTGTTTGTTCTTCTTTAAATATTGGGTAGAATTCAGCAGAAAGCCATCTGGTCCTGGGCTTTTTTTATGGGACTGTTTATTACTGAGCCAATATTATTACTTGTCTCTTCCTGTATTCAGAATTCAGTCTTGGTAAGAGCTATATGTGGGGGAATTTGTCCATTTAATAAAAATCAAAATCATAATTTTTTTGGTATATAATTGTTTAAGGCAATTTATAATGATAGCTCTCTCTCTCTCTCTCTCTCTCTCTCTCTCTCTCTGTATACATACACACACATATATACACATACATATATGT
>NW_026000294.1:8546385-8578828 GCF_001458135.2 Marmota marmota marmota | reverse complement strand
TATATATCTATATATATATATATATATATATATATATATATATATATATATAATTTTAAGTGATAGCAACTTAAAATGACCACAAATATAAACAGAAGAAGATAAAATATACTGTAGCATTTCTTGCCTCTTTACATGATGAATTTTTGATATCCTAATTTACATCTTTCTATATTGCCTATAGATTAAAATATTCAGGTAATTCTTATTATTGTGGTTTTACTTTTTGTATTCTTCATACTAAAGCTATAAACGGTTTTTGTGCCACACTTAAAATATTAGAACATTCTGAATTAATTTGTGTAATTTCTCTCATCAGAAAATTTTATACATTCCTATGTTTTATTCTTTTTCATTAATGTCTTTCACTTTCCAGAATTTCCTTTAGCATTTCTTGCAAAACAGCTTTTAGAGATATATTCTGTCAGCTTCTATTTGTTTTAGAAAGTATTTATTCCTCTTTCATTTATAAGGATAGCATTACTGAGCACAGTATTCTTATTCAAAAGTTTTTCCCCTATTAACAATACTGAAATTTTTATGCCACGTCCTTCTAGCCTGGAAATTTTCTGTTGAGAAATTGGCTGTTAGGTGAACTAGGATAATCATAGGTTTTATTCATTTATTTTCTCTTGTAGCTTTGAGGATCTTCTCTTTATATTCACCTTTGAGAGTTTGATTGGTGACCTTTGCCTTCTCTGATTCTGAATATGTGTATCCTTCTTTGGGAAGACTTCTGTTGTTATTCTTTGAATAAACTTTCTTCCCACTTGTCATTCTCAAATACCTCTTGAATTCCAATAATAATATAACCTCTTTTATAATATCCTAAATTTTTCATATTTTATCTTCATTTCTCCTCATTCTTATTTTTCTTTTACTCTTGTTAAGGTCTATTTAACAACAGATTTTTTTAGTACAGCACTGATTCTTCTTTCTCTTTAATGTATCCTGCCTTTTATTTCTTCTATTTTGTGTTAATATCACTGAATGTATTTTCCAATCCTAGGATATATATTTGATTGTTTTTTAAATCTCTTATATTTCTCTATTAAGTTTTTTCATTGGTGTCTGAAATAGTTCTTCAAATCTCTCCAAGTTCATTGAATTCCTTTAAAGCAGTTGATTTAAATTCTTGGTCTCAGAATTTTTTCATACTCATTACAGCCTTGTTGGTTTCTGGTACTTTATTTTGAGTACTAGTTACTTAGAGTACTAATTGAGATATTGGTTTCCTGAAAGTTCTGATTGTTGGCATGTGACATTGCCCAGCCATTTAAGGTTTATATATTATTTATGTGTTCCTCACCTGACCTTCTTTGTTCCTGTCTTCCCAGAAATTATAAGAAGTTTACCTATTTTTCTCAATAATAATTGAGAAAGTGTCTAATAATTTCTGCTACTTCAGCACTGAATAGCACCCATGTACTGCTTTTCTGCTGGTGTTTTGTGGCTGTTTCAGTACGAGAGGGTAATCTAAATTCAGGTTTGTCCCAAATACACTGTTGTTGTATTGTTCTGAATCAACCAGGACAATAACTCAAAAGATGTTTTATTCCTACAAGCCATTTCCTGGAGTAGGCCTGGATTCCTCATCTGCAATTAATGACCTGTGCATAGGCACTGAAGGATTCTACCCAGGTTGGGCAGTCATCTTGGATGGACAATACACTTGCCTGTGGCTACAAATGCCACCACAGTGTGCCACACTATATGATCACAGTTTACCAATACCAACACAACACTGCAGTAGATCCAAGGTCCATACTATTATGTGCTGCCTATTACTGAGATAGACTGTTAGCTTAAGACTACTGCAATAATCCATAGGTGACGCTTGCTAGAATAGAAGACTGATAGACTGGGGCAGATGTGTTTCCCTTGGTACCAAAGTTGTTTCACAGGCTCAATCCATAGAGACAGATTTTGTTGATCCTGTACTACAAACCAAGGCAAAGACTTGTATTTACTATTCTGCCTAACTCCCAGAATATGTTATACTGCCTGAAGTTGGGATAGTATTGATAAAGACAGTCCCTTGGTCACCTAGGTTGATGCTAAGATGGATCCTTCCTGAGTCACCTGCACAATCTCAAGGGTACACCAACAACCATGCCACAAATGGCAGTGATGCAGACTGAAACATGACTGCCTTATTTGGCTATTAGTCTGTGCCAAGTATGAACACACTTCTAGAGCCTCATCTAAAAGCACAGGCCTAGTGCTATCTGTGCTGCCCAAATTGGGAAAGATGTGGTAGATACAGTCTTTTATAATTTGTATGTGAGGTGTCTCTCAAAAGCTCATGTGTGAGACAATGCAGAAGCTTCAGAGGAGAAAATATTATGAGAGGCTTAAGCCAATCAGTGAATTAATCCCCTGATAGGGATTAACTGAATGGTAACTGAAATCTGGGGGTGTGGGCTGGAGGAGGTGGAGCACTGGAGGCATGGCTTTGGGGTATATATTTGTATCCAGCAAATGAAGTCTCTGTCTCTATTTCCTGATCATCCTGTGAGTCGCTTCCTTCTGCTACATTCTTCCACCATGATGTTCTGCCTCACCTTGAGCCCTGAGGAATGGAGCTGGCCTTCTATGGATTAAGAACTCTAAAACTGTGATCCCTAAAATAAACTTTTCCTCCTCTACAGTTGTTCTGGTTAGATACTTTTAGTCATAGCATTTAAAAAGCCAACTAAAACAGTCTCTTTGCCACCAAGGTAGATGTTAATGTGGGTCACACCTGGGTCTCACAGCAATAGGCTGCATAGTCTTGGGAGTTGGTGGGTTTCTCCAACCCACTCCAAGGCCTGAAGTAATACAGGCTGAAAACTGATTCTGTCCCTTTGATGCACAGGTCCCCTTTTTATGCCAGGGTTATTCTAGAGGCTCAGTCTGTGAGCTTTTGTCTGCATACAGGGATTTCATTTTCATTTTCACAGACCCGACTACAACAGAAAACATATTCTTCTCATATGCCCATGGACTATTATCCAGGATAGACCATATTTAATCCTCAAAAGAATTCTCAATAAATTTTAAAAAAAATTAAAAACACAAAAATATCTTTCTGACCACAAAAACATGAAACTTCAAAGCAATAAGAGAAGGAAAACTGGAAAGTTTAGTCTGTTAGGATCTGTTCATTTTTACTATATGGAATTACATCTTAATAAATAAAAATATGCATAATTTGCCTTGTTGAAACTATAAAATCACCAACTTAGAAACACCTCACTTGTTTAACATAATGAAGACCAACTTCTATGGAACAATCTCTCTTCTCCTTGCTCACATCCCATCTGGCCATACTTGGCTCTAACAAGAAACCTCTCTAGTTAGGAACAGTCTATCCCAAAGTGCCAGCAACATGATTTGCTGTCTCACTTTATTGAGATGTCCATTCAAATGACATGTTTTCTGGGGAATTATCTGTCCATCTATATAAAATAGACACACCCTGATTCATGGCTTACTTATTGAGCTTTTTAAAAAGAAATCATCACAGCCTGATACATACAGCACACTGTGAAGAAGACAGGAATGTATCTTCATCCACAATAATATAATTAAGTACTAGGGGACCAGGGATGTAGTTTCTGGACATTTTCACCTCCTAAAACTATGTCAGAAGCATTATAAATCCTCCCTTTGACTCAAAGCAAGCTTGTGTGATGAAAAAATACATATATTACCATGGAATAATTAGAAATGTAGTTCTAGTATAGGAGCCAAGAAATTTAGGAGTAAAGGCATAGTGGAACACGATATTCTACATTGACTTTTTTTCTACATTCTTTAAATTATTTCATTGGTCTATCCTCAATCTCTAAACCATAGGTAGAACTAGAATAAACCTTTCTTTGAATGACAAGTTTTTGTATACACTCAAATTATTATGAGACAATATAAGACCAAAAGGACTTACATTAAGCTTGATGATGACTTGTCTTCTTCAACCCATTAGGATGTATGCTCTAAGAGCAGGGGTTTTGACTGGATAACTCATTCTTCCATCGCCAGGCCCTAGTCTAGGGACAAACTAATCTTTTGCTATATGGACCAATGTCATCATGTCATCATAATGTATGATACATGACTTGAGATTTGGGGGAGGGTGAGAACTATAACTAAAACTAGAACAGGAGCTAGAAAGCAATATTATATAAGACATGTGTCTTTACATGGTAGGGGGAGGGAAAGAGGAGAGATTGCTGTTATTTAAGATAGGAAGATTTTCATCCAATATTATGTCCCAAACTCTTAAAAGAGGGCTAGGAATAGGGCTAGCCACCTTCTGAGTATCAGAAAGTGGAATAACCCCAGTATCATGCCAGGAAAAATATAAGGCCTATGACTACCTTGAAGTAAGAGGCTGGTGGTGTATATGTGCCTCTTCCTAGCCCAGATAAAAGGTCTGTGAAAGAGGAGATTGTCTTTTTTATTCAATACCTAGGGCTGTGGCTAGGGCCAAGCCTTCCAGAGTATTAGGAGTAGTAAAAGTGAACAGTAATTAGTATTTTAAAGTAAGTGCTGTTGATTGTTTTTTTGTCACTTCAGTCCATTTTCCATTTGGAAAAACAAAAATCCCTACAAAACAAAAGACCAAAATAAATTACTCATGGTTTATAGTTGATTATTCATATTTATATTTTTAAAAAACACATAAATCAGTACTATTATTGGTTATATTTGTAGTAAATGCATAAATCATGGGCAATATTCACACCAAACTCACGATAGTGTCTACCCTCTTCAGAATAACTGGTATGATATTGGAAAATGGGTTAATTAATTGTAATGTTCCAATTATTTAAAACTATAAATCATCATCTAAAATAAACGTACCAAAATGTTGTCAGTTTTACATTTGAGGTAGAGATGAACAAATGTGTGCCATATCTTTTATACTTTCATATGTTTTGTTGTGACATTTTAAATAAATAAAATAGTACAAAGAATTTAAAATGCCATTAGAGCTGATAATTTTATTACATTTTTCAGTACTGGACAAATCTTGAGGCATAAAATATACGAGGACATAAAGCATGTGAATAATACAAGCAACAAGGTTGATAACAGAGACAACTTTGGACTTTGTATTTCACAGAGAATACATATTCTTTCTAAACAAAAGCTTGAATAAACTAATTGTCACTGAAAATAATCAGAGAACTGACTAAAGATCTACAATCAAAAGTGTCACCAGGATTAGATCATTTTACAGATTAGTACTAGCTAACTTTTAATGAACAATTTATTCTAATGCTATTTGAACTACTTGAGACCACAGGACAATACTAAAAACACAAAAATTCATATTTTTAAAGCTAGTACATCTCTAATAAAAAAAAAACTTGGTAAAGAGAGCATAAAAAAGAACAAAAATAAACAATTCCAAGTTGGAATGCAAATGCAATAATTCTAAATGAAATGTTGGTAAATAAAACACAGCATGCAGCAGGTAGGATTAATTCCAGAAATTAAGGTTTGGTTCAACATCAAATACCAACCATTTTAATTCATTACATCCACAAATTAAAGGAAAAATATCATACAATTTTAAGAATAGATAATGAAAATACATTTGATAAACCCAGGAGCCATTTCTGATAATAACACTATGTAAAAAAGGAAAAGAAGAAACTCCTAAACAAGTTAATAATCAACAGCAAATCAATAACCAACAGCAAATATAATACTAATATGAAATACTACAAAGATTTTTTTGAAACTTAAAAATAGGTGAAGTATGTCTATATCATTATACAACACTATTCCGGAGAATCCAGCTAAAGTAATATAATCAATATAAACATTAGAAGAAATAAAATAATTTTTATATACATGTAAAATGATTGTATACCTAGAGTCCAAAATGTTCTATTTTTAAACCCACTGTAATTTAGAAGATTAAATAAATTCATTGAATAAAAGATAAAAATATAAAAATCTATAGGTTGCTTTTATTGCCCAAAATAACAAGCTATAAATGAGGAGGAAAATGTACCCAATTCAAAATGTAACAACTGTAAAAATACTCAAAAATAAGATCAATTTCATATGATAAACCTATATGAAGAATATTAAGAAATAAGAGCCAAAGAATTCAATGATATATCAAAACACTTCGGTGTTAAGAATTAATATTATTGTTATACTCCAAAGAGAAACATAGAAATTTAATGCAATTTTAATTGAGACAGAATTTGTTAATGTCAAAAAAGTGCTTATAATTTTCATATGAAAGAGTTAATGTGGAGGACAAATTACATTGGAAGAAAAAAATAATAATGAAGGAGGACACGCTTTACCAGATTCTAAAACTACTTCATGGTCAGTCAGTATATTACAAATCATGTAATATTGGCTCAGAAATTTGAAAATGGGTGTTTTTTTTCAAAATAAATTGTATAATTGGATATCCAATGTGAATGAAATGTATACTTGGATCTCTATCTTATACCACATACCAAAATGAATTTCATATGACTCAAACACTTAAACTTTAATAATAATAAAATAATTATGAAATGTAGGTGAATGACTTAGGATGGTGATATCCATCTGGAAAATAACAGGAAATGAAAGTTATAAAAGAGACAATCATCTACCTAATTTTTTTACAATTATAAAATAAAAGACATAACCAATAAAATCAAGATTATATAATAGAAAAATCATAACACATAAGCTACAAATTATTAAATGCACTTCATAAATTTTTAAGGAAAAGATCAACAATTCAATAGATAAATGAAGAAAGGATAATAATTGTCAAATCACAAAAGAAAAACACTCAAATAGAAAGAGAAATCCTCTTTGAAGTCAGGTAAAAGGCAGTCACAGTGACAAGCAATAACATAATTTTTCACCTTTCAGATTTTTAAATCTTAAAAAGTGATGCTGCAGAGGATGCTGAAAATAGGCACTTTCATTTTAAATGATAATCCTAATTTCTTAAAATAAAACATATGACTTGTTAGCATTTCTGAGAATCCAACCTATAGAAATAAAACATCACTTTGTGTTTTGGTAGTGTTATGTTGGTGAAAAAGGAAATAAATGAATATCAGTAACAAAAAGGTTGAATACTTTTTGGTACATCTACATGTATTGAATATGCAACTATTAGAGTGAGGGTGAGAGCAAGAGCGAGAGCGAGAGCGAGAGAGAGAGAGAGAGAGAGAGAGAGAGAGATTGACTGTAGCTACTGATCAGCCAGGATGTCATCTATGTCAAGTGAGAAAAGCAATTAGAGAAAATAATATGGCTTCCCATTTTAACAGAAAATACTATGAAAAACTTCATGAAGAAGAAGAAAATATGGAAGGATGTAGGACAGATTCTCAACATGTGGGAAGAAGAAAGTAGAAAGGTTAAAAATAATGAGGGAGAAGGATATGGGGTAGGGTTAATCTACTTTTACATTTAAAATACAGACACATTAATATTCTACTAGCACCCAATTTATATGTTCCATTAAAGAACAAAGCAATATCAAAATTACCACAGTATACTTGGGGTAAAACTGTGGAATTAGTCAATGCAAGAGTTGGAGGCACAATAAGATTTACTTACTTTCCTGAATTTCTGATGCCAAAACTGTTCTCAAAGTTCACAATTATGAAAATACAAAATATTTTAAGTAATAGTTCCCCAACTATTACAAAGAGCACAATGAACTTACGGGGTTTTCACCAAACCATAGACATAAATGTGAATATCATCATCAAACTTAATAAAGTAGACAGAGGGCTTGGCCACCACTTGATGGATGAAAATACCAGTTCTCTTGGACCCGTCATCTTTGGCATGCTCCACCTGTTTGCCCACCAGGCTGTCGACCACCTCTCCAGGCTCCCGTTCTGCCATAGGGAAATAGTAGTTGGAATCTGGAATGATGCGCAGGTCACCATCTCTGTAGTCATCCAGCAGGGTGTACATGTAGAGGACTGGATCTTTCTCATACGTTATATAAAACCAAGTATCCATCACTGGGGCTCGTGCCAGCACCATACCCTTCCATTCATCTTTCCTACCATGCTCGCCTTCAAACACATGCCCCACTGCCTTCCCAATCAAGGAATCTGCCAGGCGAGAATCAATTCGAGGAGTTGGCACTCTCTCAGGAAGAATCTCTAGCGCTAGAACTCTTTTATCTCGGTGCAGTTCTAGTCCATACACACTATCTTTGCCATCATATTTAATGATGTAAAGTGTAGGCTTCACAGAAACCTGCTCAAGCACAGTGCCTTTCCACTGCTCCACTGGCTCATTGCCTTCTTTCCAGCCGTGTTGAATGCGGCAGCCCACGATGTTCCTACGAGTGAGGAAAGTGGGCTTGCGCCGCTGCTTCCTGTGGGTGTGCCTTTTCTTCATCAGGTATGCGGACACGCCATCTACTCCCGTGGGAGGCATGGTCGGAGGAGACATGGTTCAGAGCTTAGGAGGACTTAGACAGAATTGCCCCTTGCTTGATTAAGAGGACAAAAAGTTAATACTATCCAATAAGAATTTTTTTTTTCTGCAATCTCAGAAAGGGGTCCTCCCTTCTCCTAGATCAAAGATCTCACCAGAGCTTGGCAGAAACGCTCTAACTCTTGACTGTGGGCACAAGGACAGTGTGTGCCTCTCGACGGTGCTTTCTTCTGCCGTCCGGGAGGGATGACTGCAGCAGTGGTGGCTGGAAAGAGATGGCGGGTACGCCTGTGCTGTCCGCGCCTGGCGCCCGCCCCAACCTCCACCCCCAGGTCCCGGAATCGGCCACTTAGCTGTTGTTGTAGTTGAAGCTGAGATTGCAGTACCGCGACACCGTAGGAGACCGCGGGAAAGGAAGGCAAAAGATAAAGGGATGGCTGCAGCAGTAAAAGTGCAGGCGGCGGCACGTCTCTGAGGAGTCCGCGCGGCCTGGCCTTCACAGTCCTAGTTGGCTTGGCCCAGCAGTGGAACCGCGGTTTTTGCAGCTTCAAGAGCCCGCCCCCTCCGAGCCCGCCTGTACCTCGGTCCCGCCCTCTGCCTTCTCGCCTTCCGCTTCGCGGGCAGCAGTGGGGTGGGTCAGCGCGCGCGCCCGCGTTCAGTCTACACTGACACAGGCTTTCTCCTTTATTTCCTCTCGCGCCCCCCGACTGTTTACTTCAAACCCCAGTCAGACAGGCAGGCTCCCCTCCCCCATTCGAGCTGCCTGCTGCCCAACAGCTTCCTCCACAGCGGCTTCATCTGCTCCTGTCTTACAGGAATTTCTCACAAACATTTCGAAATATATACATATATTCAAAACACACACACACACACACACACACAGAGTTTGCACATACAAATGTACATACAAACTAGTTTCTTTCAGTTTGAGGAATTACAGACCAGAGAAAATAAAGCCTGTGAACGGTCCTCCATCTTGATTCAAACTCTCCTTTATATTTTGTACCTGAATATTCCTGGTAATGATTATTTAATAATTATTTTATTTTCCGAGTGTAAGGAGGTACACCGACGTTGTGGAAGATTTTTAAAAATATAGTGAAATAAAATATGAAACTAACCTTAACCTTGGTATCTAAACATACAGTAAAATATTAACCATGTTGATTTCTCTCTTGGTAATAAACATGTGGGGAGCATATGTCATACTTTTATATCTTACTTTTGTCATTTATATCATTAAAATTTTCTGGTTATTTTCTATAGTTATGAAAACATGATTTTTGATCCAGACTATTTATTTTAATATTCATTTAATGGCCCATTATTAATTCAAAATTCCCTATGATACAAGAATAAGTAATAAAACTTCATATATGGGGTTTATTTAGCTTATCTAAATCATGTCTTTAGGGAATATTTTAAAGACATGGTTTCTACATATGAAATAAGATCAATATTTGGAAAAACAAAATATTAAAACAAAATTGTGGCCTCAATTTAGTAGAAAGAGAAGATGGTGTGTGTGAGTTTATATTTACTAGTATTCTAATTTTAAAAGCACTGCATAGTTATATGGAAAATCTAAGAGAAAACAAAATATCAATAATCTCACTTGCCTCAAGTCACAGGGCTGCTAAGAGGTTTAAATTTGAATATCTGTAGAACTTTAACCATTACATTTAACCATTACATTCCACTTACAAAAAGACAATAAAACCTGGAGTGTCTAGACTGTCATTCTCTTTCTTCCACCCATCCCTTGTGAGAAGAAAAGGACTCTTATCATTATCAGGAAAAAAATAATAATAATTCACCTGGAATAAAGGAAATCAGGTGAGAGAGAGCTGTGAGGTGGCATTATTGGCTGCCTCCACATTACATTACTGTCCAAGTGAGTGGCAAAAATCTTAGATCTCATACTTTTTAAGAATTTGTGAGCATTCTCCTTTTGTGCTTCCAAGGAAAGGACTTTGGATGTGAGATATTTTTTCAATACTATATTACAAAAAAAGTGCTAAGAAACCAAGAAAACTACATGCATGAAAAATTATTTCTAAACTCTTTAGAATGACAGTGATATTCACACATGTATACAACCTACATGTGCACACTCAAAGTCAAAAGGCAAGTATGTGTAAATATGTCATTATGTTCTACAAAAAGCCAAATCCCTCAAATTCCCTAGAGCAAGATACACCAAGCTCTTTTTGCTTAGAAGAGCAGTTGACAGGTGAAAGAAGAAGACCACCCACAGGGCACACAAATGCAAAGCAAACAATTCCCTCAGTCCCCTTGGTTACATCCTTCAAAGGAATTCTTGCTAACAGCCCCACAGCCTAAGGATACAAAAGAATGTCCAATACCCTTTTTAAAATTATGACTCGGATATTTAGATCATTGACTAACATTATGGATTAAAAGACCTTATCACTCTGATATAAATGTTTACCTTCTATGTCTCCCACTAGACAATGACATTAACAAAGGTGTTTTTACTATATATCCCAGTACCTTTTACACAGACTTGACACTCAATAAATGTATGTTACAGGAACATAAAAAGTGTTTTTAGCTGCCCTGCACCAATCTAAAGAAACCATCCTCAATGAAACAAGTAGTCTTACAAAAGCCTCTGAAGACTGATCCGGGCATCTCAGAACCCCCCACCCAGTAGCTTTATCCCCTTAAAACACCTAGATTACTTATTTTATGAATACATTACAGGTCTAAAATGTTTAGGAGAACATATTAAAACAAAGGGTATATGAGAAATGGCTCCTGACCAACCTGCAATATGTATACTGTAATACAATCCACATCAACAAGTAGGTGAGATAATTAAATTAGATAAATACAAATAAATCTCTAAGAATATGAACTAGTAATAATAAGGACTCAACAGTGCCCTAACTAGTCATTCCCTGAAACAAGCCCTTTTTTTCTTACCAGCTCTCTCAACAAGCAACCAGGCTCATGCCTTTGCTCTATTTTATATTCAAGTCATCATATTCAAGGCTTGAGTGTAAATCAAAACCAAGGCAGGATTTTGTACCTTATAGCCAATATAAAACCAGTCTTTGAATTGCTGGAATATTCCAAAAGTGTGACTTCTAAATGAATAAAGCATTATTGAAAATATACCTTGGAGATACACTGATAATTTGTACTAGAGGGTGGTGAAGATAGATATAAATGCTTTTAATTCCAATGTACAAACCAGATTTCAATACATGCTGTAAAACAGGTACAAACACATCACTGAGGACACAAATGAGTTCATGATTTTAAAAAAAAATTAGTTGTTGACTAACCTTCATTTTATTCATGTATTTATATGCAGTGCTGAGAATTGAACCCAGTGCCTCACACATGCAAGGCAAGTGCTGTACCACTGAGCCACAACCCCAGCCCCATGATTTGTTATGTCTGCAAAATCAGCAGAGACAATTTGAAAAGGTAAAACAACAAAAGGAAGATATTTAGAGAGTTATAGAGTAATGAAGTCTTTTTAGCCTAAGCAGAAATCAGCTAGAGGAAAGGTACATAGGCATAGACATAGGATATATGACAATTGGTCAGGAACTTGTATCTGGAGCAAAGAATCTGTCATGCTAAGGAATCAGGAGTGTTTTCTGGTGGGAAACAAAGTTAGTCAACAGCCTCAAATTAGAGGAATTGATATCTAATGTACTGCTAGTGTAAGCATATGATATTCCAATTCCTCTAACAGTGTAACTTAGTCAAGATCAAGTAGAGAGGTGAGCTTATATTCCCCGTGTGACACAAGCAGGCACTGTTTTCATTCTCCTGACAACTTGATACCAGTGATGCCGAACAGAGAGCTGGTCTTGTATCTTCCACCAGGCAGAAGCAACTGGTGCCCTGATTATTCTGCCCAGGTGATGTTAGTAAGGTCTAATGGTGAATTATTCCTTCACATTCATCTGGTGGTGTGAGATATTGTTACTGACTATTATGCTATAGCACCTCCCCACTATACCAACCTGATAGCAAAAAAAGGCTAGTTGACTTACACTCTGGTTCCTTCTACCTCTAGTATCAGTGAAACACAAAGAGAAGCTAAGTTTTTGTCACCATCCACCGTCAATGAATCTGAAAGACAGAGAAGAGTGGGACTGCATGATATTCAACATTGGTATCAGTGTGGTCAACTGTTTAGATACACCTCCATTCCCACTTCGATGTAACGATGTGGTATAAGTCAGTATTATACTTTCACCATGAAGGTGTGAGGAATTCTGCAAAGGAAGCTAAACTTTCATTCTACCCATGTGCCATGAAGAAGTGTGAGTCACCACTCCATTTTTGCAAAGTTGATATCAGAGGTACCCATAAGAAGCCAAACATATATACACACATATATTTCTAGTTACAATAATGAAGGGAGTGTCTCTGATGATAAAATAAGGAGCTGAAGTAGAATACAGAGTCTCATAATATAATATAAATATGACCATGATGCAATGAAAAATTGCATCATCATTCAAATAATAAGGAAAATCACAAATGAGACAATATGATCAATAGATGCCATAAGTGAAATGAATCATATGTTGGAATTTTTTTTTTTTTACCAGGGATGGAACCCAGAGTCACTTAACCACTAGGTCACATACGGACCCCCTTTGTAAATATTTTACATAGAGACAAGTTCTCTAAATTGCTTAGGGTCTCACTAATTTGCTGAGGCTGGCTTTGAGCTCACCATCCTCGTTTCTCATCCTCATGAGCCCCTGGGATATATGTTGGAATTTTTTGTTAATGGAAACTAAAGAAGTCATCATTTAAAAAGTACTTCTACATGCTATTATTGATTATCTTAGAATAATGAAGAAATAAAAAATCTCAGTAAAGAAATAAAAGAAAGAACCAAGTGGAAACGTTACAAGTGAAACATGAAATAATGAAAACGAAGTGAAATTTTGTTTCTGGTGGGGAACAAGGTTAGTCAACTATTTAGTCATTCACTTTAGAAGTGAAATCAATTTTATATTTCTAGTTTTATACTAGACATACCAAAAGATAGAATCAGTAAACTTGAGGGCAAAATATTAGATTTACTCTTTGTGAAATAGAAAAAAATACAGTCACATAAAAATATGAACAATCTCAGGAAACTGTGAGACAATACCAAAAAAAGAAGCTAACATTTTCAATTATTTTAAAGGGGTGAAATCTTAGGTAAAGATCTAGCAAAATATGTACAGTATCTGTATCCTAACAAATACAAATGTTAAGGAACAAACTAAAGACAGCCTAAAGAAGTGGAGAGACATAGGGTGCTCAGGAATTGGAAGATTCAACATAATAAAGATGTCAGTTCCCTCCAAACTTATCTATAGGTTTAACGCTATTTCTATTGAAAATATGAGTAAAACTTTTCATAGATATATGCAAAGCTCTTACATTTATATGAAAATGCACAATAACTAGAATCATACATGATTTTGAAAGAGAAGTATATGGGCGAAAGAATCATTCAACCTGATGTTAAGGCTTACTGCAATGGCTACAGAAATCCAGTAAGTGCAGTGTTTGCAGACCAGTGGCCACATTTATTAAACAGAAGAGAAAACCCAAAAATGAGGTCACATAAATATATCCAACTGATTTTATGAAGTTCCGATGTAATTCAATGGTGGAAGTAAAACACTTATGATAAATAATGCTTGAATAATTGAACACCGTTGCGGGGGAAAAGTCCTAGACTTAAGGTGCATATGTAAAAAGTTAACTCAAAATATAAACTGGTTTAAACTATAAAATGTAAAGCTATAAAACTTTTATTAAAATTATAGGAGAAAATCTTCTGATGAAGTTATCTCATACTTGACACCCAAAGCAGAATCTTTAAAAGGAACAATGGACAAATTTGGTAAATTTAATCTCAATAAAATTAAAAATTTTGTTCTGTGAAAAGTCCTTTAAAGAAAATGAGTACAAAAGCTACAGAGGGAGAAAATATTTATAAATGAACAAAAGCCTTTAACTCAAACAACTCTGAAATCTCAAAATAAAACAGCTAGGGGTACAATAAGAATATAACAAAAGACATGAACAAACTTTCACTGAGGATTCTAGAAAAATAGTAAATGAGCACATAAAGAGATCATTTGTTATTATAGACATATTGTTATTATAGACATATTGAGACATATCTCTATATACTTATTGTATTAGAAAAAATTAGGAAACTGAAGATAATAGCAAATTCTGGCCACTATGCAGATAAACTGGTTTTCTCCTACATTAAGGAAGGATAGATGTCTTTTGAAAACTTGTTGCAGTTTCTTACAAAAAAGTATGCAGTACTATACATACTAACAATTATAACCTTGAGTATGTATACTAGAAATATAAAAACTAATGTACACATAAAACCCTGTACATGAACCATCATAACATGTTATTCATAACAAAATCTGGGAACAAACTACATGACCTAAATGTGAATGATCAAATAAACTGTAGCACATATATATCAGGGAATACTACTTAGCATTTAAAATGAATGAACTATATACAAATGCCATGATTTAGTTAAATCTGAAGGGGACTATCCTGACTTTTTAGAAAAGTGCTAATTTATTTTCTTTTGTTGTTGTAGTTGTTCCAGAATTGAAGTCAGGGGAATTAGAACACTTAGCCATGTTCCCGGATCTTCTTATTTAGTTTTTAAAAATTTGAGAAAGGATCTGAGTTGCTCAGGGAATTGCTAAATTGCTGAAGCTGGCCTTGAATTGGGATTCTCTTGTCTCACCCTCCTGAGTTGCCAGGACTATAGACATGCACCCCTGCACGTGGCAGAAAAGTACTAATTTTCTAAAGATGGCATACTTTACTATTATATTTACTCAACATTCTTAAATTGACAAAATTATAGTTTTGAGCATTTTTTACAGGGAAAGGAAGTTTTTAATTCCTTTGAGAATATATTGACAACTGTGGATTTGTGTTCTTCAAGTTTTCAGATATACAACAATGACCACAAAACTAAATACAGTCTTAAAAACAAGTTTGAGAGATAACCACAGGATATATGATGATCTTGTAACTACAAATGGTTTTTTGTTCAGAGATGTTTCTTCATACTGATAAAGATTCTCAATGTATATTTTGAGAGCTTTTTAAAAAGAACTTCTTAAAGGTGAGACAGGAGAAAGTCTAAAGAATACTGTGGGAAAATTTGAAATGTGAAGAAGAAAAATAAGAAGTTCAAGTATTCCAATTTCCAAGTTCCCAAAGAAGCAGGTGGATAAATAATAACCAGTTTTTTAATAATCCTAGTACTACATTTTAATTACATTTTGATCTAGGTGGAATTTTGCAGGTTGGCTTTGTTTCCTAACCACATTCATCAAGGAGGTTTTATGTGGAAATGTGTTCCAGACTCTAACAGTGGCTTACAAATGAACTTGTAGAGCATAACTTGTTTGCATTTTGAGAATGCTCGCAATTATTTAAGTTTGTTAATATTTCATTGAAATATAGGATAAGAAATGTGATTAATGAGTGACATTTTATATCAAAACTGTATCAAATAGTTTTATATCAAAATCATATCAAATTTATGAGAATTGGGCATGATTTCTAAGTATATTCATAATTTATAGTTTAGTATTAATAGCATATGAATATTTTCTATCAAATATCCTTGAAATCTTTCTTGCATTCTTTTTTTAGATGTTTTTAAATTAATTTATTTTAATTAGGTACATATGACAGCAGGATGCATTTTGATGCATTGTACACAATTGCAGCACAACTTTTCATTTCTCTGGTTGTAAATGATGTAGTGTCACATCATATGTGCAGTCATACATGTACCTAGGGTAATGATGTCCATCTCATTCCACCATCTTTCCTGCCCCCATGCACCCTCCCCACTCTCCCTTCTCTTTGCCCAATCAAAGTTCCTCCATTTTTCTCATGTCTCCCCCATCTCCATTATGGATCAGCATCCACTTATCAGAGAGAACATTTGACCTTTGGTTTTTTTAGGATTGGCT
Organism: Marmota marmota marmota; assembly: GCF_001458135.2. Lineage (NCBI taxonomy): Eukaryota > Metazoa > Chordata > Mammalia > Rodentia > Sciuridae > Marmota > Marmota marmota. Next base: position 8,562,374 of record NW_026000294.1, on the reverse strand, counting down.
TACTTTGTTTAGAAGATTTTCTCAAACTCCATCCATTTACCTGCAAATGCCATAATTTTATTCTCTTTTAATGCTGAGTAATATTTCATTGTGTATATATGCCACATGTTATTTATTCATTAATCTATTGAAGGGCATCTAGGTTGCTTCCAACAGTTTAGCTATTGTGAATAGAGCTGCTATGAACATTGATGTAGCTGCATCACTGTAGTATGTTGATTTTAAGTCCTTTAGGTATACACCCAGGAGTGGGATAGCTGGGTCAAATGGTAGTTCCATTCCAAATTTTCTAAGGAATCTCCATACTGCTTTCCAGAGGGGGTTGCACCAATTTGCAGTTCCAGTAGCAGAGTATGAGTGTGCCTTTCCCCCCATAGCCTCACCAACATTTATTATTGTCTCTAGTCTTAATAACTACCATTTTGAATGGTGTGAGCAGAAATCTTAGAGTAGTTTTGATTTGCATTTCTCTAATTACTAAAAATGTTGAATTTTTTATATATTTAATGATTGAATGTATATCTTCTTCTGAGAAGTGTCCATTGAGCTCTTTAGCCCATTTATTGATTGTTTTGTTTTTGTTTTGTTTTGTTTTTCAGGTGTTAAGTTTTTTGAGTTCTTTGTAAATCCTGGAAATTAGTGCTTATCTTATGTGTGGTGACAAAAATTTGCTCCCAAAATATAGACTCTCTGTTTACCTCATCAGTTGTTTCTTTTGCTGAGAAGGTTTTTAGTTTTAGTCCATCCCATTTATTAATTCTTGATTTTATTTCTTGCACTTTAGGAGTCTTATTAAGGAATTCAGGGCCTAATCTGACGTGATAAGAATTTGGCCTACTTTTTCCTCTATTAGTCTCTGAACTAATTCCTAGGTCCTTGATCCACTTTGAGTTGAATTTTTTGCATGGTGAGAGATAGGGGTTTACTTTTATTTTGCTGCATAGTGCTTTCCAGTTCTCCCAGCACCATTTGTTGCAGAGGCTATCTTTTTTCCAATGTATGTTTTTGCCACCTTTGTCTAATATAAGATAACTGTATTTATGTGGGTATTTCTTTGTGTCTGTTTTCTCTGCCATTGGTCTACTTGCCTATTTTGGTGCCAATACCATGTGGTGTTTGTTACTGTAGCTTTGTAATATAGTTTAAGGTTTGGTATTATGATGCCTCCTGCTTCACTCTTTTTGCTAAGGATTGCTTTAGTTATTCTGTGTCTCTTATTTTTCCAAATGAATTTCATGACTGCTTCTTCTATGTCTATAAACAATGATTTGGGGGATTTTAATTGGGATTGCATAGAATCTGTATATTGCTTTGGGAAGTATGGCCATTTTGACAATATTAATTTTGCCTATCCAAGAGCATGGGAGATCTTCCCATATTCTAAGGTTTTATTCAATTATTTTCTTTATTGTTTTGTAGTTTTCATTGTAGAGGTCTTTCACCTTTTTTGTTAAGTTGATGCCCAAGTATTATTTTTTGATGCTATTTTTGAATGGAGGTATAGTTTTTCTAATTTCTCTTTCAGAGGATTCATCACTGATGTATATAAATGCATTTGATTTATGGGTATTCATTTTATATCCTGCTACTGCTTAGTTCACTAATTAATTCTAGATGTTTTCTGGTGGAGCTTTTTGGATCCTCTAAGTATAGAATCATGTCATTAGCAAATAATGATAGTTTGAGTTCTTCTTTTCCTATTTATATCCCTTTAATTTCTTTCATTTGTCTAATTGCTCTGGCTAGAGTTTCAAGTACTATGTTCACTAGAAGTCGTGAAAGAGGGCATCCCTGTCTTGTTCCAGTTTTTAGAGAGAATGCTTCCAATTTTTATTTATGTAGTATGATGCTGGCCTTGGGTTTAGCATAGATAGCTTTTACAATGTTGAGGTGTGTTCCTACTATCTCTAGTTTTTCTAGTGTTATGAACATGAAAGGGTGGTGTATTTTGTTAAATGGTTTTGCTGCATCAATTGCTATAATCATATGATTTTTATCTTTAGGACTACTGATGTGATGAATTATATTTATTGGTTTCCATATGTTGAGCCAATTTTGCATCCGTGACCATGGTACACTATTTTTTAAAAATATGATTTTGTATGAGATTTACCAGAATTTTATTGAGAAATTTTGCATGAGTGTTAATCATATATATTGGTCTCAAATTTTCTTTCCTTGATATGTCTCTGCCTGGTTTTGGTATCAGGGCGATACTAGCTTCATAGCATGAGTTCAGAAGGGTTCCTTCCTTTTCTATTTTATGGAATAAATTGAAGAGTATTGGCATTAATTCTTCTTTGTATAACTGTAGAACTCAGCTGTGAATGCATCTGGTCCTGGACTTTTCTTGGTTGGTAGGCTTTTGATGGCTTCTTCTATTTCCTTGCTTGAAATTGATGTGTTTCAATTGTGTAAGTTCTCTTGATTCAGTTTGGGTTGATCATATGCTTCTAAAAATTTGCCAGTTTCTTTGAGGTTTAGTATTTTACTGGGATATAAATTTTCAAAATAGTTTCTAATTGACTTCTGTATTTCAATAGTGTCTGTCTTCATAGTTCCTTTTTCATGACAAATTTTAGTAATTTGGGTTTTCTCCCTTCTTCTTTTCCTTAGTGTGGCTAAGGGTTTGTCAATTTTTTTTCAAATAACCAGCTTTTTGTTTTGTCAATTTTTTGAATTGTTTCTTTAGTTTCAATTTTATTGATTTCTGACCTGATTTTAATTATTTCCTGTCTTCTACTACTTTTGGTGTTAGTTTGTTCTTCTTTTTCTAGGGCTTTGTTTGTTTGTTTATTTGTTGCTATGTTGTTACATTGTTTATTTGTTGACTTTCTCTTTTTTTAATGGATGGACTCCATGTAATAAACTTTCCTCTTAGCACTACCTTCATAGTGTCCCAGAGGTTTTGATATTTTGTATTGGAGTTTTCATTTACCTCTATGAATATTTTATCTCCTCCCTGATGTCTTTTTTTATCCATGCATCATTCAATAGTGTATTGTTTAGTTTCCAGGGGTTGGAGTAGCTTTTCTTTTTAATTTTATCATTGATTTCTAATTTCATCCCATTATGGTCAAATAGGATGCAGGATAGTATCTCTATTTTTTGTACTTGGTAAGACTTGCTTTGTGGCATAACATATGGTCTATTTTGGAGAAGGATACATGTGCTGCTGAGAAGAAAGTGTATTCGCTCATTGATGGATGGAATATTTTATATATGTCTGTTAAGTCCAAATTATTGATTGTCTCATTGAGTTTCTAGTTTCTTTGTTTAGTTTTTGTTTGGAAGATCTATCCAGTGTTGAGAAGCGATTTTTAAAAAATACCCAACATTATGTTGCCTTCAAGAGATTCATACACAGACCGAAGGTGAAAGGGTGGGAAAAACATACTATTCACATGGGCCACATAATCAAGCAGGGATTTCTATCCTCATATCAGATAAAGTGGACTTCAGACCAAAACTAGTGGAACAGGATAAAGAAGAACATTTCATACTGCTTAAGGGATTCATACATAAATAAGACATAACAATCATAAATATCTCTGCCCCAAACAATGGAGCATTTATGTATGTCAAACAAACCTTTCTCAAATACAAGAAATGGACTGACAGTTTCTTAACTGGTTTATTGTTTCCTTCATTTTGATGATTTCTGATTTTTTTTTCAGAATCTCTCTTTCTTGAAGTTATCTTTTGCTACCTGTATTTGCTCCCTTATCTCTTTGTTACATTGATCAAATTTTGCCTGTATTTGCTCATTTAGGTCATTCTTTAATTCACAGATCATTTTAATTATGTACATTCAGAACTTCTTCTCTGACATCTCATCAACTGCACTGTTCATGGATTCTGTTATTGTAGTATCCTAGTTTTTTGAGGCACTTTTTTCCCTTGTTTTTTTGCACATTGTCTATGTGTCTTTCTTTCTTGCACTGCAGATCTGAGGTATTACACTTTCTACCCTATAATCTTGTAGTATTTGTACAGATTATCTATAATTCACCTTGGTATTGGGCTTCCATACCCTCCCAGTGCCCCGCAATGGATGATACTGCAACTATAGGTGGTGACAGCAGTAGCGGAGATAACTCAAGATAGCATTGGCAGTGTCCCAAGATGGATACAACCCCTTTCAGAGATGGGGCTGAAAGGGTGGGCCTTACACCGGCTTTGGGATGCCTGTTCCAAGATGCAGCTGCTTCTAATTCCTGTATATTGTGGAGGCTTCTGTGTAGTGAGGGCTATGGCAATGGCTTCAGTGTCCCAAGATGGAGGTGGGTTAGGCCTGGGCTCCCAGGTGGGTGGGTGAGGGGTAGATCTGGGCTCCCCCTCGGGTGATGGGGGTTGTAGCTGCAGTCCTGGGCCAGGGCCTGAGCTCCAGCATGTAGTTTTGTGTTTTCTAAGGCTTAGGAGCTCAGGTAAATGGGAAGTGGCTCACCAGGCACAGTGGCACATACACATAACCCCAGCAGCTTGAGAGGCTAAGGCAGGAGGATCACAGATTTAAAGCCAATCTCAGAAACTCAGGGAGTCCCTAAGCAAATTAGTAAGACCATTACTCAAAGTAAACAATAAAATGGTGGGGATTGTGGCTCTTTGCTTCAGTGCCCTGGTTCAATTCCTAGTACCCTCTCCCCAAATAAATGGTTGTAGCTATAAATGGGTAGCAAAAGGAATACTTGTAATGAAACTCTTCTTTATACAGACTACTGGCAGTTGTCATAATCATCTATACATATGAAAAAAAAAAATTAAGAGTGCTGGGCACAGTGGCACATGCTTATAATCCCAGCAGCTCAGGAGGCTGAGGTAGGTGGATCATGAGTTAAAAGCCAACTTCAGCAAAAATAAGGTGCTATGCAACTCAGTAATACCCTATCTCTAAATAAAATAAGGCTCTGGATGTGACCCATGAGTTCAATCTCCATTACAAAAAAAAAATTAACAGTATTAAATTCACACATATGCACCCAGAGGGAAAAAGAAAGTCTGTGTATAACTGGTAAAATGAGAATAAATCTAACAGATTTTTTTTTTATGTTACACTCCTGTTTTGAACTACTATATGTTAGTAATACCAGATGTTTTGATCAGGGAAAATTGGGTAAATTGTATGCAAGTACTTTATAGTTTATTTCTTAAAATTGTGTGTGAATTCACAATTATTTTAAAATAATTTTTAGAAGATAAATTGGAAGGACTAGGGTGTTTTCTTCAGTGGTAGAGGGTTTGCCTGGCATGCATGAGATCCTCAGTTTAATTCCCACTGCTACAAAACAAAAATAAAAATACAGATGAAGAAGTGTTACTATTATATGTAAAGGAAAAGGAAAGTAATTTATATACATATGTATATGAATAACAAATGAAAGGAATAAAATTATATATATATATATATATATATATATATATATATATATATATATATATATATATNATATATATATATATATATATATATATATATATATATATATATATATATATTTCATATTAAAAATAACATAAACATGTTATTTTATGATTAGAAAAATAACTATGAAACTTGGGCAATCAAATTTCTATGTTTCTATGTCTTCAGACAAGAAAAAAAAGATGTGGAATAACCAATATCTAAAATATTTTACTACTCCAAGTGTCTATGTTTCAATGAAAATAAACTACCAGGAAAGAGATGTGGGATTAAAAATGGGATTTGAAGTATAATAAGTTAATCACTAACATATAATAATAAAGTGTGTATCAGAAGAAAACAAAACTAAAGAATTTGAGGGCAAAAAGAGACAGCATTTTAAAACCTAGATATAGATTTTTTTTTCTCTATTAGCTAATTCAAAACCAAAAAGATATTTGGAGTTGCTTATTTGCTTATAAAATTCTCATGTTGTTGTATTTTGATAGGGTTTAATGTGAGAGTTGGTGAGAAAAGCAAAATGCAGTAAGTTTTACCAGTTAAATATATCTTGAATTGAAACCTTGGTTTTCCTCATGCTGTTGTCAGTTCCGGAATTGATAATGGGTTACATGCCAGGGGAGACACATTCACCCATATATCAAAGATTTCTTCTAACTAATGTTCTGATAGAGAATACTAATTTAAATCTAATAACATTTCCTGAATTCCTATATTATCATCTTTCTTTTCTTTTCTTTTTTCTTTTTTTTTTTTGCCAAAACAACATTTTAAAGCTGGCTAAAATCTGTGTGCAGAAAGAAAAACCTCATATATCATATGGAAAGTAATAAACTAGCATTAAAATTCTTAGGTTTAATTATTAAACTTGATTTCTGAAGCTTGTGTGACAAATGAGAATTATATTCTGATACATGAACTTTCTTTCATAAAAAGAGCAATAACATAATAGAGCTCCACCATAATCCCTTAAGCAGTCTACAAAAAATTGTCTTAAAATGAAGTCTGGATTATTATAAAGTTGAATAAAAAATATTTGTATTGGTCTACACTGAAACAAGCATGGACATAAAGTTAATGAAACTTATACTGGACACAACTGAACTGAAAATATTCAAAAAGTTGAGTGGGGAATTGTTCCCTAATCCCATAGCTGATATAAAAACTTTACATCATACATTCTTGTGAGTGCTAGTTGGAATGGTAGATATGAACTCCTTAGAAGAAGCTCAAGCTATACACAAAGGAGTGAAGATGAAAATAAGAATAAATTTAGAAAATATCACTCAAAATCTCATCACCAATACATATGTTTTTCAGAAAAGATTGCATTCAGTTTATATTCCCATGTTGTTTACAACTCCATCTTAGATTATCTCATAAATAATTAAAATTATAGCATTTTTATATGGTTTGAAATTGTAGTCATTTATAAGACTTCAATGAAAAATAACTCAAACAATTTCAAGTGTTTTATATTTTTTCAATAGAATGCCACTTACTTTGTTCTAAGTAAACTAAGCAATGCCAATTAAATGAAATAAACTGGTATTTGCACCTGTTTAAAGGGATTCAGTGTGGAATTCACATCTATCCACAAAGACATCATCTTCATGATCAAAGACTGATTCAGAAATTCTGGGGTGGACTTATAAATGTGCTTTTTCCCCCAGAATTTCTTGCAGGTCTTACTTTGAGAAGCACTGCTACAAAGCAAGTCGCTTCATTTCATATCCCTATGCTTCTAAGAGCATCGATAAGTAAATATTCTTTCTTTAAGCTAGAAGATTCAGATTCCACATGTAATGGTCATTAAATTTAATTATGTTTTAGGTTTTCCATATATTTAGAAGGTCATGGTCATTTCATACTTAAAGTTGTTTATGTAGTAATAATGACAAGCTACAGACATTACTTCCTGAACATTGTCTTTTTATGGGAAAATAGTATCCTTTAATTCTAAATAAATTAAAATAACTTTCCTTTTTATGGAAACACACATTAGAAAAATGGTAAAACTTACAGTTTTAGGCCAACACAGTTAATGAACACCAAAATATGATGAACCAAAATAATAAATGTGGTTTCCAATTCATTCTCTCTTATAGCCTCTCCTTTTTGAACTGCTAAACTCATCACTGCCACTTTACTTATCAACATTTTTAATGTAAACTTCATATTTAATAATCAGTTTTCTTCTGACTGTGTTTATACAAATGACCGCCATTTTCTATTTTAAACAAAGTTCCCTATCTCTCTATATTCCATGGCCTTATTTAAGTATAAGATTAGTTGCATCAACTCTATACCATGACTTCTCCAATCTCAGACCTTGGATCAATAGAATCAACTACTGCAAAAATTCCAGACAATAATGATGATATTGGATTTAGCTTTAACAAGTCACTGATGACCTTTATGATAGCAGAAAACATTTAAAACAATTTTAAATGTCTTTATATTAGAAAATATGTTCAAATGATATATGAACATTTAATAATATACATTTTTATTAGTTGCTCAAAACATTAGCATGATCTTGACATATCATACATTTGATTCATATGGGGTATGAATTCTTATTTTTCCCACGTGTACAAATTGCAGGATCACATTGGTTATACAGCCACATTTATACATACAGCCATACTAGTGTCTGTTATATTCTGCTGCCCTTCCTATCCCCCACTCCCCCCTCCCCTCCCATCACCTCTCTCTATCCCATCTACTGTAACACATTTCTCTCTCTTTTTTCTTCCCCCTCACACCATCTTATATGTAATTTTGTATAATAATGAGGTTCTCCTTCCATCTTCCGAGCAATTCCCCTTCTCTCTCCCACTCCCTCCCACCTCTCATCCCTGTTTAATGGTAATATTCTTCTCATGCTCTTCCTCCCTACTCTGTTTTGAGTTGCCCCCCTTATATCAAAGAAGACATTTGGCATTTGTTTTTTTTAGGGACTGGCTAACTTCACTTAGCATAATCTGCTCTAATGCCATCCATTTCCTTGTAAATGCCATGATTTTGTTATTTTTTAGTGCTGAGTAATATTCCATTGTGTATAAATGCCACATTTTTTTTTATCCATTCATCTATTGAAAGGCATCTAGGTTGGTTCCACAGTCTAGCTATTGTGAATTGTGATGCTATGAACATTGATGTAGCTGTGTCCCTGTAGTATGCTCTTTTTAGGTCTTTAGGGAATAATCTGAGAAGGGGAATAGCTGGGTCAAATGGTGGTTCCATTCCCAGCTTTCCAAGGAATCTCCATACTGCTTTCCAGATTGGCTGCACCAATTTGCAGTCCGACCAGCAATGTACAAGTGTACCCTTTTCCCCACATCCTTGCCAGCACTTGTTGTTGTTTGACTTCATAATGGCTGCCATTCTTGCTGGAGTGAGATGGTATCTTAGAGTGGTTTAAATTTGCATTTCTCTGATTGCTAGAGATGGTGAGTATTTTTTCATGTATTTGTTGATTGATTATATATCCTCCTCTTAGAAGTGTCTGTTCAGATCCTTGGCTCATTTGTTGATTGGGTTATTTGTTTTCTTGTTGTTTAATTTTTTGAGTTCTTTGTATACTCTGGAGATTAGAGCTCTATCTGAAGTGGTGAGGGGTAAAAAATTTGTTCCCATGATGTAGGCTCCCTATTTACCTCTCTTATTGTTTCTCTTGCTGAGAAAAAAAAAAATTTTGTTGAGAGCCACAGCCTAAGGGGCCCCAGCAAACTTCCAGCTGCCAGCAAACTTCTAGCTGCCAGCTGATTGGCTCCTCTGCGGTGATGCTCATTGGGCTGTTTCCCCGCCCTTTCAGACCACGGAGCTGCTCATTGGGGGACTTTTTTTGGCTCCACCCATGTGACCCAGCCAATCGGCCTCAAGANGGGGGGTTGAGAGGCTTGGGGGAAGCCAGTGGTGGCAGTTGGGCTCTGAGGGAATTCCTGAAGAGCTCCTGTGGTGTGTGTTCTAAAAATAAAGTTCGTTTCTGCTTGATAAGTGGCTCCTGAATTGTGCCCAGTCAGACTGTGGCACTTTTTAGTTTGAATATGAAAGACCTATAAAACGAAAACTACAGAACCCTCAAGAGAGAAATAGAAGAAGACCTTAGAAGATGGAAAGATATACCTTGTTCATGGATAGGCAGAACTAACATCATCAAAATGGCGATATTACCAAAAGTACTCTATAGGTTTAATGCAATGCCCATCAAAATCCCAATGGCATTCCTCGCAGTAATAGAAAAAGCAATCATGAAATTCATCTGGAAAAATAAAAGACCCAGAATAACAAAAGCAATTCTAAGCAGGAAGAGTGAAACAGGCAGTATAGCGATACCAGATTTAAACTATACTACAGAGCAATAGTAACAAAAACAGCATAGTACTGGTACCAAAACAGGGGGGTAGACCAATGGTACAGAATAGAGGACACAGAGACCAATCCACAAAATTACAACTACCTTATATTAGACAAAGGTGCTAAAAGCATGCAATGGAGAAAGGATAGCATCTTCAACAAATGGTACTGGGAGAACTGGAAATCCATATGCAACAAAATTAAATTGAATCCCTTTCTCTCACCATGCATAAAAGTTAACTCAAAATGGATCAAGGAGCTAGGAATCAAACCAGAAACTCTGCATCTAATAGAAGAAAAAGTTAGCCCTAATCTCCATCTCGTGGGGTCGGGCTACAAATTCCTTAATAGGACACCTATAGCACAAGAGTTAAAATCAAGAATTAATAATATACATTTTTAAAACACTGATAAGGCTCAGCTAAAATTAAATCTTCTTCTGAATTGACATGTATCAAAATTGTGTCCATGCTCTTAACTATGTTATAATTTTACATATATAACCCCCAAACACTGTTAGAGTATATTTGTCAAGTTGACCTAAAGCTGGATCTATTCAAAGGTAACTAAAATTGAATCACCACTAAAACAATCATTTCAATATTCAAGTCTTGACAGTTTTCTCTGTTTTACTGAAAAATTGAGGTCCAACCAACCCAAGAGGGATTAGCAGAATAGTAGGTTGTAGATTAGAAAGGTTCAATTGTCAATCTTTCAAATAATTTCTTACATCACTTTTCATCCATGAAAACCCTGTATTCTAAAGATGCAGGTCAGTTGCCTTGGGAACTTTTAGTTGTATATATTGGCTGCTCTAAAATTGTAGATCTTCAACTGTTTTCTAGGATTAACTAATGGCCAGCCACTAATTTAGGTTTGTCTCCAGTAAGGAGTTGATATGCAGAATGCTAAAGAGAGCTGTAAAATGGGTACAAGCAATTTGATGCTCCTAATTTTATCTCTTTAAAAGTGATTCTTTCAATGAAGCAATTAATAAGGTCTTTTATTGCTTTCTTTGGCATTTATTAATAATTGGCATTTGCCATGGGGAAGGCTCTCTCTAATTATTATTATCAACCTACAAGAATACAGATACCCTCACTTATTTGCCCTGCTACAAATCAAACCACTTCCTAAAATTAAAAAAAAAATCAGTCATAGAAAACCATTTATTGTTTCATTAAGAATGGTTGTTTACTCATTCTCTTTTACTTTGAAAAGTAAAACAAAGGAACTACCAGGAGAAAGCTGTTGTAAATATCAAAGGAAGACACTATAAAACTTTTTGCCTAGCATAACTTCATTTTGAATTTTAATACAGACAAAGGTACTTTCAATTTAAAAATCATCAGATTATCACTAGGAAAGGAAATTTTTTCTGAAACTCAATAATTTAACAAAGTGATAAAAATTCAGTATGATTAGTAGATTATTACTAATGAAGTGGTTGTGTTTATTTGCAAACAGGCCACACACTTCAATATATTACAGAAGAAATCCTTTTACAGGAGAGTAGCTGGAATTTTTACCCAGATATCCAAGTAGGAAAAAATGGGCATTCAATATTTTATTTAATATTGGCTCTTCAACATGCCTTAGAATTCTAATATTTCATTTATACTCAGTCTAAAAAGATATGATCTAAAATTCTGATAATGTCAAGAATATGGGAGAAAGATCAGAGGAAAATCAAAATAATGCCAAGAGTTAGCAGAAATATCATAGGCATGAACTTTGTAATATAATAGTTATGCTTTGAAAGTTATCTTTTTAGTTCATTAATGTAACAATATATACTGTAACTGTATTACAAGATGGGACAGTATGTTTGTAATTTCCAATATTCTTTATTTCCAGTATTTAAAACAATGTTCTGAGAAAGTAAATTTTCCCTGTTCACATCTTGAGTAACATTGAAAGAGAAAATGCAAAAAAACCTAAAAATTTACAATTCTACCCTTTGTCTCTTGTATAGGTTGCCCCTGATTGCTATCAATGGCTTCCAATAGCATGTTGCTCTGTTTATCCTTTGTCACTCTCACTGATAAAGTCAACAGATTAAAAGGATAGGATCAACAAAATTCAACAAAATCAAGCAGATACTCTTGATTGTGCTTGAAGACATTTAAACCTCGCCAATGCTACACAAAGCCTGAACGGAATTCAAAACTAACAAAAAATAATTTTGACCTTAGAACAGCTTCTTCAAAACTTAGTGTACTAAGAACATTTTTAGTATTTCAATTAGGATATATATTTTGCATTCCTGAAACTTTACTAGTTTTTCTCTCTTAAGAATATATTTTAAAAGAAGGCTATATATATAAAAAAATTCATTAACTGAAAGTAAGGCAAAATCAATTCATTTGGAAAGTTGGTTCTTTCACTATGGCATTGAAATCCAGAAAACATACATATGACTTTTTATATTATTTTGGCAAAATCATTAATAAATAACTGATGATCTTCAATGTTTTTTTCTTTGTCAACACTAAAGCAATCATCTAAACTATACATCATTTTTTCTCTAAAAGTTGTCAAAGACAAATAAGACTAGACACTAAAGTAGTAAGGACAAGTTTCCATTAGTAATATAGTATTGGAGTAGGAAACGAGTTCAGCATGAACCAGACTCAAGCTTCACAGAGGTAAATGGGTATTTCACAAAAAGAAGGATACTAATATAATTGGCAAGATTGGTTTTAATTCACTAGTATACAATGGCAGTAAGGACAACTGTCTGGTATAAACTGAACCTTGGCTTTTATTCATACAGAGATGATGTATTATTTAATTCATTTATTTATTTATGTTTTCTGTGCTGGGATTAGAAACCAGGCCCTTGTGAATGCTAGGCAAATTCTCTCATATCTTGCTGCACTCCAGCCCTGACTATATATTTTAAAGGAAGAATAAAGAAATAAGGACAGTGTTGAGTGGGTGGGGTTCTGTGTCAGTTTATCAAATATTGTGAAATGCTAGAAGGCAAAGGCAATGGGGGCTGGTGCATGTAAAACTCATTTGTATTTGCTGTCACTTATAGAAGTTAGCCTCCTACTCTCACATAGACTGGGGAACAGGAGCTCTTTTCTCAGTTGGTGGGTGAAATCAATAGTCAATTTTTGTTGGTGACCTTCAGTTTTCCAAGGCAAGTACACTAAGCAAGCCTAGGATCATCCTAGAAGTGTGGTTTTGACCTATGAGAAACTATGGTAGTGTTTGCTCAAGTCTTTATAGGTCAAATTTAGGGCCTAGTTAAACAAAGGGCTCAAAGAAGAATGGCAAGCATTTGTTCTCAGGGGAAAATCTTTGTTAAAGGAATTGTAGGTAAGTGTGTTTCACACAAATAATCTATGTATCACCAAGTACTTCAGTTTGGTAATGCATTCTAAATGATTGACATTCTTTGTTTCATAATTTTTCTGAAGACTTTATAGTGAATCAGAGTCTCTACTCTCAAAGAGTTTATTTTCTAGTGAAGTATAAACTCAAAAGCAAATAAATACATTAATATCATATCAGCATTATAACAAGAACTATGGAAAATAAAACAGGTGAAGGAAAGAGAAAGATTTGATGCAGTGTGGTCAATATTACAAAGGATAGTCAAATTAGATATATGAAATAAACAGAGCCTATCATGAGGTGATCCAGTGCAAATGTATCTCAGACGATAGAAACAGCAAATGCAAAAAATCTGAGGCAGATGTGAGCTTGATATTTTATGATGTGCAGTCACAGGCAATGAAAATCCAATCACAGATTTTTGTAAGCTTATAAAATATGTGTAAAATGAAAACAATCCTACTACTTGGCCAACACTGACATCCATGAACTGTTATCTAAGGGTTTTGGAATAAAGTATTCCATCCTTCCATGAAGTGGCTTAATATGAAACTTTGTCCAGCACTGGATCATAAAGAATCAAACTACTCATATGCTCTCTTTTAGGAACTCAGACTACTAGTTACTAAGCAATGTGTGCATTATGTATACCAATGAGCTACTGTAACATTCACTTTCCAAGAAACCTAGTCCTAGAACTACTGAAACTCAAGTTGACTGAATGGATATCAAAATGGTTCCCTCTGTTACCTCAGTTTTTTTTAAATAACTTAACAAAATATTAAACATAATCTCAGCAACTTCAAAGTTCTAATACAGGAAGCATTCTATGGTTTACTAGTACTCTATCCTTTATTTTTGTATGTGCACATAAAGAAACAGAAAACAACGTATCTTAGACATATGGTAAGGTAATTTTAATGTCAATTCTGGTATGTATATTCACTCAATATAGTACCATATAGGCTTTGCAATAATGTTATCAAAGAGTTAACTTTAAAAAATTTTTTAAAGTATTTAAATTTCTATGCATATTGTAATCATAATTATGCAAAGGAAAAAATCTATTAAGTATTTAAAAGAATGGAATTAAAAATAATATAATGAAATTTAATATTAATGATGATTCCAGGAGAAATGTGAGTATAATTTATTGTTATATATTTCTTTACTTTCCTTATTATATATGAATATGATTTATTACTTTTTTTTAAAGGAAAAGAACAAAAACTCTAATCAAATATTAATAAATCCAGGGTCACTTTTCATCCTAAACATGATAATTTGTGATCTCAGCCTCCCATATAATATAACAGAACATCTCAGTTTTCATCCCTTGATTCTCTTGGGTTATGTATGAACCTGTAGGAACAAGAGATTGGAATTAATATCCAGGATATACACACACACACACAAACATAAACACAGACACTACTCCTCCTTTTTGGTGGAGTGTATACTTATAATTCTTACAAATCAAACAGCATAAAAATCTTATCAACTAAAAGATTAGGTAGTTTGAGGTAGTTTTATGACTATTTAATATAAAGCTTTATCATCTTACATTTTGTTTCAATTCAGTGTAGGAATACATATGGCTATACTAACAAACAAATTTATCAAACTTTTATCTCAACTAGTTCAGAAAGACAGTATTTCAAGTTTGTTCTTTGCATTCTTAGTAAAGGAGAAAATGGTTAAGCTTTCTCCACATTTTTTGGTTAATTCATGGTCTAGGCAAGTCATTCTTTAAAAATAAAATTTTATTACAGCACAGTGACACCTGTATGTGTTGGTGTTGTCTATGACTTCAAACACAAGCAAAGTTGTGTTGTTGCTAGAGAAATTGTATATCATTTGAAGACTAAAATGTTTACCATATGGCCTTTGCTGAAGATTTTCAACCCTCTTAGCAATCTGGTTAGCAATATAATAAGCACAAATCACATGACTATACTGAACACTTGAAATGTGGCCACTGTGACTTAACAATAGAAATTTTATTTTTTCATTCATATTTAAATAGTCACAAATCACTAGGGCTTACTATATTATACAGTGAAGATCTAGAAAATAAAAACTTTGTTTTATTGTAATACATGAAAGAAATGGATTAGAAGGTATGGAATGAAATGAAAAAAACATGAATATGTTTTGTGATCTGGAAAAACAATGGGAGATATGAATTTACATTATACAATATAATATTTTATAAAATATATCCATGAATATATTGCCTTACTAATTTCCAAAACTGTGAAAATGGGTTCTTAAGAATGTTTTTATATGTCTAATAACAATTGTTACTAGAATTTTTAAGCTTAAAATGTGTTAAACAAGCAGATTCTCAAGAAAAGTGTAAATACCCCAAATAATCGAGACATGAGAAATTCTCCAGAGTCATGATTATTTCAGACTTTTCATGGGAGGAAAGGAGCAGAGGGAGAGTCACTGGGAAGATAACAAATCATTTTGCCTATATCTAACTTCTTTTTCCTCTTTAAAAAACAACAAAGAAGCCCAAAATATTTTTTAAAGAAAATGAAGAAAAGTAAAAAGAACCCTAGAAAATTACTTTTCTGGCACCAAAGATTTCTACCTGATAGATCTTTGCTTATATCCAAAGATGTATGATAAAGCAGCTCTTTTTTGGAAAAAGCACTAATTTATTGCATTCCCATGTTGTAAATACTCCAACCTTGTGTGATTGCAAACTACAAATATTTTAACAACTAAATCCCTGAGTATTTAACAATGAACACTACACATCACTACTAAACATAGATCAGATTTTAAGAACTGTGTGTGTGTGTGTGTGTGTGTGTGTGTGAGAGAGAGAGAGAGAGAGAGAGAGAGAGAG
>NW_026000294.1:8537363-8546360 GCF_001458135.2 Marmota marmota marmota | reverse complement strand
AGAGAGAGGAGGTACAAAGCCTTCCTGGACTACAGCACTTCATTTATTAATTTATTTACATCTCTGCTTCCACTTATGTGTAAGTATTTGAAATCAGAAAGCAAGAAACCAGATACTAAATTATAGCAAGGAATATTTAACATATGATACATTTTCTACCCTTTTAGCTTCAGATGGCCAAACTTAAAAAAAAAATTAAGAGACTTATTGTCTCTTTAAATTTGGGGGGAAATTATCAAAGACTCTCCTTGACCAAACTTTAGAAAGGGTTCTCTAAACCATACTTTTACTAGATCTCATACTTAACCACATATGTCTAGTTGTAACAAGAATACTTTTATGTTGTTGAAGAAAGAGTTCCTGGGGCTGGGGTTGTGGCTCAGCAGTAGAGCCTAGCATGTGTGAGGTGCTGGATTCGATCCTCAGCACTACATAAAAAATAAATAAATAAAATAAAGGTATTGTGTCCAACTACAACTAAAAACAAACAAACAAACAATCAAAAAAGAAAGCAAGAGTTCCTCCACCCTAATATGTGATCACCCTTACATCATATTCCTCATCCCTGATCCTTGATATTTGAGCACACAGCCCTGCCACAAGTAAGAATTCTGTTTCTTTAACAAGAATTTTCCCTAGCTGTGATGTTTCCTCTCAGAAATTTTCTGTTCACTGATTCTAACATTGGCTATCGCTTCCCAGATTTGTCTATACAGAGTTTAGTCCAATTACTCTTTCCTAGAGAAATAATCTTCCATTTATCACAATAGTTCAGAATAAAGTTTTCTTTTCTATTTTAACAAGTGTCAGATTGGGTCACAATTTAAGAAGATTGTTGTACCTCCAGACTTCTCACTCAAGACACTAAGTTTCATTTTCACATCTGAATTGCTGATTTGCCTTCTATTGCTGTGTCTGTCTCCTTAACCAGTAATCTAGATGTCAGACCACTGAAGGATATTTTATTCTTAAGATTTGGATTATATTTTTAAATTGAATTAGAGCCTCAAAATTCTTTGAAAGGTACTCCTGGGCTTCAGTCTCTTCCTAGATCCTCATTTTGGTGGAGAATTGCTCATTGATTCCTGGGTGGATTATTTTTCCTGGATCCTTGTGAGAACTTTGTCCTCTCTATATAATTCTCCTTCTCCAATAAGAACATTTTAGTCAATAAAACCCTCCTTTCTTTAAACTTTGGTAGTTAAATGTTTCATTACTTTTTTATACATCCATCCATTTATTTTCTTGCTGGCATGTTTTTCTAGGGATAATTTGAAACTTTATTGTTCCTTTGGAAAGTTAAATCTCCCCAAACAGGCTCATTGATAACTTCTCCTTTTCTCCTTTTTAATAATGCTCTTCTCATCTTTTCTCCTTTTATTACCTTCAACTTTTCTTTCAGTTGTATTGAATCTTTTGATATGCCCCATTCAAACATGCCTACCTCCTTCATCCACCTGCTAACCTATATCAGACATTTCTTTTCCTGCTCAAGTTCTTAAACTCTGTACAACCACTCAAAATTTGGGTCTCTTAACCTGGGACTTGGGGACCTCAAAAACAACTATTAGGGTGAAATAAAATCTTAAAAATCTTAACCATAATTATTGGTAAAACAGATTATTGAATTTGTTACCCTAACTTCTTCCATCTATAAGCAACAAATTCTGATTAAAATATAAGATAAAGCAAATATGAGAGCCAACTTATTTTATACAAAACAGAGAGCTTTGTATTGATGTTTCCTAGACTCATGAAGAAAATTTTGGAACGAAAGCAAAAGTCTCCATTTCTATCTATCAATATGCTTATGCACATATGTGGATATATTATATATATGGGATTTTTTCCTATTTCCAGATAGCATTGTCTAATTAGTTCATGAAATCCAATAACTGAGGTCTATGATAACTAGCTTAGTGAAAAATATACAATTATATAAACTGAATATTTTTGAAACATAAATTAAATAACCTGAAGGTTTTTCAAGTTTAGATAAATATTTAGTTTAGATAAATATTTCTGAAAGAAATTAGTTTGGTACTACTTGTTTAATAAACATGAATAAGTCTTCCATATTACCAACATCAAGTATGTGGGGGAAATTTTATCTGTTTCTTCTACCCTTTATAGTTCTCATCTAGGTCCCTGTAACAACAACACAGTAAACACAGAAAAAGCATACAAATGTATGTAATGTAAGTTACCTGTGACAGAGCACATTCATAAGGAAACAGAAACCTGGATAATTAAACCTGGATACTTTTGTTCTAGGTTTGATTAAGGTTGAAAGTTGTAGAATGTGATAGGAAAAAGGTATATGTTAAGTGAAATTAACTAGGAAAAACTTAGCAAGGCTTCCTCTTGGAGTCCCTCCATCCTCAGATATAAAGAAATTCCTTTCCTCTGAGTGTTGGGAGAGCATCTCTAATATGAGAGTCTAAGGACTTGATTCAGGGGGAAAATGGAAAGTTAAGATCCAAAAGTCCTTCCTTCAGCATATAATATGTAATATGCCCAGTAATGGACATGTCATCCAGAAAGAAAATAAAGTAGCATGAGTAAAATTACACCCTAGAAGCAAAGAACCCGAGAGACATAAGCAGAAAATTCTATCACAAAACTGCTGAACACACAATTTTCTCATAGGCACATGAAGCATTCTTCATGATAGTTCATATTATAGACTTCAAAAAAATTCTCAGCCAGGCACAGTGGCCATGCTGTAATCCCAGCAACTTGAAAAGCTAAGGAAGGAGGGTCACGAGTTTGAAGCCAACCTCAGTAAGATAGAGAAGCCCTGAAGTAACATAGTGAGACTCTCTCTCTCAAAAAAATTTCTCAATAAATTTAAAAATAATTGAAATCATATTGAGTATATTTACTGGCAAGAATGCAAGAAAGCTGGAAACCATTAACAAGAGAAATTTTGGGTATTATAAATATACATTGGACTTAAAAAATTCCTGTCAAATGATGAACAGATCAAGACATTTTTAAAAAATAAAAAAGTGAAACAAGTGAAAATGGTGACACAGCATATCCAAATCTAAGGATTCAGCAAAAACAATACTAAGAAGGAAGTTTATTGTAATACCCACATCAGAAAAATAGAAAGATCTCAGATAAAGAAACTACTACTGTATTTTTAGGAACTAGAAAAACAAGAACACACTAAACCCAAAATTAGTAAAGGGAAAGAAATATCACAAATATCACAACATAAGTAAATGAAATAGAGACTAGTAGTTAATAGAAAAAAATGAAAAAAATAGAGAAAAAATTAAAAAAAATAGAGAAAAAAAACTTGGCTAACCTAAATAAGAAAAAGAAGAGAGAAGATTCAAATAAATGATATCAGACATAAAAAGTGAAAATGTTACAACTGACAATAAAAAATATAAAGAGAGCTAGAGATTATTATGAACAATTATATGCCAATAAATTTAATAATCTAGCAGAAATGGACAAATTATTATACACTTAAAGAGTTAGAAAACCTGATTAGAAAAATAACAAGTAATGAATTTGAAAGAGTAATAAAAGCCTCTATTTATAAAAAGCCCAGGGTCAGATGGCATACTGCTAAATTCTACCAAACATTTCAAGAACTAATACTGATTTTCCTTAAATTATTTGCTTTTAGTTTGAATGTATACTTTTATAATATTGCACATCTAATAGAAGGAACTTTACCTTATTTCACTAATATACCATAGTAGGGTAAAGCATATGCTGTGATTATAAATGATACAGCTTAGAATATATTACCTTAAAATACACATCCTAAATATTTTATTCATTTATAACTAATACAAAAACACACAAAAGTTGTATAGATTATTGGGGTACTAGGCAATATTTGACACAACTGCATCAAGTAATGTTTAATTCTGCTTAAGCATATTTATTTCCTCAAACATATTACTTCTTTAAGGTGAAAAATTTAAAAATCCTTTATTCTAGCTTTATGAAATTACAGTGCCTAAATTATCTATACTCACAATACTGTTAAATGGTAAAGACATTCTGACCACTATCTATTACTTAATACTCATTGATCAAATTTTCCCTCATTGCTCTGTCCAAAACACACACTGTCCCTGGACTCTGGTAACCAAAATTCTACTCTCGACTTCTTTGAGATCAACACTTTTGGATTCCATTTATAAATAAAATTATGTCTTCATGTTTCTGCCTTATTTCATTTAGCATAACGGTTTTCATTTCCATCCATGATGTCATAAAATGATGGGATGTAATTCTTTTTTACAATGAAATTGTCTTCCGTTGTGAATGTGTAGCACATTTATTTATTCATTCGTCAGTTACTGGAAATATAGGTTGTTTCCACTTTTGGTTATTGTAATCGTGGTGCAATGAACATGGAAATGGAGATGTCTCTTCAACATACTGATTTAATTTGCTTTAGATATACACATGGTAGTAGGATTGCTGGAGTGTAAAGCCATTTTATTTTTAATTTTTGAGGAATTCTCATAATGTTTTCCATAAGTTTGTAATTAATTTACATTTTCACCAACACTGTATTTTTTGTTTGCTTGTTTGTTTGTTTTTTGCTATTAAACATTCTTAGTTGGGCAAGGTGATTGAATGCTTTACCCGCGTGATCAGGAACAATACAAGTAGATTTGTTCTTTCTATTTCTCTTCATCATCAAATTGGAAGTTCTGGCCAGTGAAATATAAAAATAAAAGGAAATAAAGAATCCTATGTTTGAAAGGGAGACAACAGGATCATGTATTTAGAAAATCCAATTGCTCATCTAAAAGATACTGAGACTAACGTGAATTTAGCAAGTTTTCACATAATAATATCAATACAAAATATTCAGTTGTATTTGTATTGTTCCTGATCACAGGGGTAAAGCATTCAATTTTCCACAGCTAAGTATGATGTTTACTGCATATTTTTCTTAGATATATTTATCTTGTGGAAGTTCTCTCAAGTTAAAGTTTCCCTACTTTCATGGTTTGATGAGAATTTTCATAAATAGTGAATGATGGATTTTTTCCACAATTCCTTTAGTAACTACTTACATGATCATGAGATTTTCTACTTTTTTTTTCTGACTCTTATCAGTTCCTACAGGTTGTGTATGTGCGTTTGTGTGTGTGTGTTTGTGTGTGTGTAGGTGTGTTTGTAATTTTAAACGTTTTCTAAAAATAAGATGATACCATATATGGGAAGAGATTTATCATTGAGTATGATGGTAGCTTTTTGTTTTTCATATATGACCTCTATTATTTTGAGTTCATAGTGTATTGAGTGATTTTATTTTTTATTTTATTTTTTTTAAAGAGAGAGAGAGAGAGAGAGAGAGAGAGAGAGAGAGAGAGTTTTTAATATTTATTTTTTTAGGTTTTCAGCGGGCACAACATCTTTGTTTGTATGTGATGCTGAGGATCGAACCCGGGCCGCACGCATGCCAGGCGAGTGTGCTACCGCTTGAGCCACATCCCCAGCCCTTGAGTGATTTTATTAGAAAGTGAAATTTTGTCAAATGTTTTTTCTATTCTGATAATAACGTTTTCTGCCTTCATTCTGTTCATGTGTTCATTTTTATTGATTTGCATTGTGAAACCATTCTTGCACTCCAGGAATAAATATTAAGTAGTCAATCTGCATAATACTTTCAATACGCTGCTCACATCTGTTTTCTTATACTTTGTTAAGGATGTATACATTAATATTTGTAAAGGATGTGGGTTGGTAGTTTTTATTTTCCTTGTATTGTCTTTTCCTGATTATTATCACAGCAATGTTGGCCTTCTAGAATGAGTCAGGAAATTCTCCCTTGTCTTGAAATTGTTGGAAGAATTTGAGAAGGATTGGTATTAATCTTTAAATGTTAGAATTTAGCAGTGAAGGGGCTGGGGATGTGGCTCAAGGGGTAGCGCGCTGGACTGGCATGCTGCGTGCAGCCCAGGTTCGATCCTCAATACAAACAAAGATGTTGTGTCTGCTGAAAACTAAAGTTTAGGTGATTGTTAAAGTTTAGGTGATTGTTACTGTAATTTCTATTTACTTATATTTATTCTTGCTTTTATTACTCTCTTCCTTCTAATGTCTTTGAATTCGGTTTATTTTTGTTTTTAACATGTATATTTGGATTATATACTTGATATCTTTATTCTTTTTTCTAAGTGTTCAGAACAATAAATTTTCTTCTTAACATAGTTTTTTCTTCATCCTGTAGTTTTTGGCGTGTTTTCAGTTTCATTTGCCTCATGATGATTTTTAATCTTTCTTGAGATTTTTTCTTTGACACTTTGGTTGTTTTAAAAGTGTATCCTTTGATTTCCTAATATTTGTGATTTTCCAGTGTTCCTTCTACTATTGATTTCTAATTTTATTACATTTTCATATGAAAAAACATTGTGTATGAAATAAGCCTTTTACATTTGAAGCTTTTTGTGTGACCTCTTAACACTTATAAAAATATATTTTCTATGACAGGTTAGTGTGTTCTCTGTATGCCTTTTAGGTTAAATATATTTATAATTCTGCTTAAATTCTGCATTTTTCTACTGTTCTACAGTCAGATTGTTCTCTTCCTTATTGAAAGTGAGTGAGTGAATTTCCTAATATGAATCTATTGCTATATATTTTGCCTTTAATTTCTGTCATTATTTGATTCATATATTTCTGGATCTCTGATCTTCCGTGGCTGTATGGTTATAATTGTTTTAACTTCTTGGTGAATTGGGTCATTACTCAATATAAAAATGCCCTTATATATGTCCACATTTTAAATTAAAATTCATATTTTCATATAACAACATCAATCCCACTCCATTTTGGTGACTATTTGCACAGTGTATCTGTTTTGATGCTTTCATTTTAACCTATGTGTATACAATCATGCAATGCTTAACAGAGGATATACATACTGAGAAATGTGACATTAGGTGACTTTGTCATAGTCTGGTCTTTAGATCTATGTTTAAACATCACAAAATGTAATTATATAAATATAGATGTCATAGGTCAATCACTGGTCATAGTCTTTTGAGGCAATCAAAAAAGGCCACTATGTAAACATGAGATATATGAGGCTTCTGCCAGTATGACACAGCATAATGTTTTTCAGTAAACATTTTTATGAGCTAAAATAACAATAAAACATACTATAACAACAATCTGAATGTGCAACATTATTTCTTATAATTAAGAATTTTATCTATGTAATTATATTTCTATACTTTATGAAACTGGCAGCACATTAGAGTTATTGAAACAGCATCACAACCAAAATATGAATAAAATTTAAATAATTGCTACAACATGACTAGATGATGAGGATTTTCAGCTCCTTTATAATCTTATGACAAAAACATTGTGTATGCAGTACAATGACACTGTAGTTTTAATCTTTATTGTCTCCCAAATATTCATGTAGTAAAGATTTGGTCCCCAACATGGTATTAGAGCTTGGTATATGTTGTTCCAGGATCTTCTAGCTTTCAGGGTCTGTGTTGAAAAATCTGCTGTTATCCTAATTCATTTTCCCCTATATGTAATCTGATTTCTTTCTCTCGTGGCTTTTAAAATTCTCTTATTCCGTATGTTGGGCATTTTTATTAGTATTCATTTATAACCATAAGTCCTCCAGTTATTCTTTTGACCACTATTTTCTTGCCCACTATAATATATCTTCCTTGGACTATTTCCCACCTTCATTCTATGCTTCTTCTGTCTTATTGTCTTATTGCCCCACCAGGTTCTTTAATGGCACTGTATACTACCACATTAAGGAAGCAGGCAACTGTTCATTAACATTTTGGACTACCCTCAGGCAAGGTTTCCAAAACCTATATACACATCGACTTTCACTTTTGCAAAATACATTTCAGTTGGTACTTCTATTCAAAAATGAATGGCACCTTTTTGATATGGTATCTCACAACCCAGTACTAAATGTCACAACCATGCATTTAAATATGCTTGTACTAAAATTTAATGTTATGTAAATTTTCCCCATTTCTTTCTCTATATGCTATGTGGCACAGGATTCCCCTGAGCCATGCATTCTTTTGCACCATGGTTATAATATTACCCATTGCTTCATTACAGCTCATTATAAACCCACCTTTGCTTTCTAGTGGAGGCTTAAACACCCTCCTCTTATATCTCCTGCTCCACTTTATGTACCGGATGTGCTCACCCCACTTTCAGTGCTGATCCAACTGGACATATGCAGACTCAATATCCACCTTGACCCTCATGCCCTATGCTCCCCCTCTTTTGCACCATACTGCACACTCAATATGCCTATTTATCTGCCACAACTCCCTCACCTTCCATTGACTGGGCCCAGAAAACTGCTCCAGTTGGAAAGGATCATCATAGTGGGAATTGTTGCAGGAGAGTTAATTAATGCCTGTGATATAGGAAAATTACATATAGTTGATGATAGAATATCTAACTTACAAGATAAATAAGTGGAAACTATTACTGCCCTATCTAACTCACCCTCTTTTTATCTTCATTAATTACTAATATTAATATTCAAACTAATGTTCTTACAGATTCTTACAAAGAAATGTATGAAGATGATAAGTCCAATAAAAAGGCATTAGAGGCTGTAGCTGAGAAACTACATAAGGTAAATACTTGTACTGCTATGAAATAGTTACTTGTTCAAATCTACACAGAATTACAAGAAACATTTAGAATGGGCATTGCTGCACATGCAGCCACATCCAAATCTTTTTTAGATCCCACAAACCCTTCCCTGGTGTGATCAAGATTTTTGCTTGATAAATCCTTTGCAAATATCTACATTTACAAAGGCCACAGGTTAGAAGACACAAAATATCCCTGGAAAATTGGTGAATTGAAGTATTTCTAGTGGAAGATACTATCTGGATTGATGGCAAATTATATAATACCAATTCTTTGACACAACTCTACCCATTACACAACTTACAACCAGAGCTTTCCTTTATGCAGTAGAAACTACTTTATATATAT
>NW_026000294.1:8526106-8533851 GCF_001458135.2 Marmota marmota marmota | reverse complement strand
ATATATATATATATATATATATATATATATATATATATGACACACACACTAAATGTGTTATAATTAATCATGCATGGAAGGTTACCATGTCTTCTCAGAAATGTGGCATTCTTTTCAGTATTTGTACCATACACCTCCAGACAAATACCACTATGGGAATAGATTCTGTAAATGCTCCCAATCAGATCTTCTACTCATTCATGGACAAACAAGTAGACTGAACAAACATATAGATGACAACTTAAGACAATTACAAAATTTATGGTTCAAGTCTCTACAGAACTAAAATATCTCAAACATAGTATTTCCCATGTTAATGATATGGTACATATCCTTACCACCAATACTATTGCCTTAATAAAAGATGTTGCTACTTTGAATTCCCCATTTTCCCCTTTTATGGCTATCCAAAAGTTATAGCACTTCAATACAGTGTGCTTACATTGGCTTTCCCCATTAAATTTTGTTAAGTGGAGTTTTCACTATATTACCCTGATTGCTGTTTTTTTTATGATGCAATAAAATTATTTTTGTGCTTTTGTAACCATAAGATTAGAAATGCTATTTTCTTAGTGCTGATCCATTGTACAAAACGAAGATTGCTCAAATCCTAGATTCTTTCTGATCCATTGTACAAAACGAAGATTGCTCAAATCCTAGATTCTTTTTTATTTTTAATTCTTTTTCTTTTTTATAACTTTATTTTTTATATGGTGCTGAGGATAGAACCCAGTGCCTCACATGCTGTAGGCAAGCACTCTACCACTGAGCCACAACCCCAGCCCCTCAAATCCCAAATTCTGATGATCTTGTCTATAAAGACATTAATGTATGAGCTTGATGTGCTTTGATATGTTTTGATTTGTTATGGTGTGATTTGGTTTGGAGCTTTAAGGACATTTGTTATGTGTTCTATGATTCGTCCATTATTATGGAAGCCCTTCTACCTCTGTATGTCCCTGAGCTTCCAGGGGATGGACTGTAAGGAACATCTGAAACTGTGAGCTCCTAAATAAACTTTTCATGCTAAGATTGTTTCTGTTATATATTTTAGTCACAGCAGCAAAAAAATCTGACTAAAATAGAGATTGGTACTTAAAAGTTGAGCCATTGCTGTGACTAACTTGATCATGTGATTGAGGAGCTTTTGGAACTTTTTGAAATTTGTGGAAGAAATTTTGAAAAATTTAGAGATGCAAGTTGGAAATGTTATAGATTGTTTTAAGCAGAGTTTAATGGGCAATTCTGTGGGGAGCATAAAAGACCAGAATGCCAATAGGATTATGGAAAGTAAAGTGTTCGTGAAATTTCAGAAGAAAAGGGGGACTCTATTGGAAATTGCATTAGAGGCCATTTGTGTTTTATTCTTTCTTAAAAAAGTCTATATTTTGCCCATGTCCTGAGACTATATGAGGCTGAATTTAAATGTGATTGACTAATTCATACGAAAGAATAAATTTCTAGGCAGTCTGGCATTCAGCAGGTGACATGGATATTGCTGGTGGCTTTTGGATAAGTTTATTATGATAATTAGTAGCAGAAAGGAGCTCACAAAGATGTAAAAATATTTGATTACAACCACTAAAGATGTAAAAAAAAAACTCACAGTTTGGACAGAAAAATTCAAGTCAATTTTTGACTAAAGAAATTATACTTTTTTAAAAAGATTACAACCACTAAAGAAATGCCAAATATTTTGCTAAAAGACAATAGGAAAGATGATTCGAGGACATCTCAGGAATTGGCAAAACCACACCCATCTCTGCCTTAAGGGTGTAAAAGTAAAAATTTCATTGAGAAGAGATCATGGGTGCACCTGTCTATTATTGAAGGGCCTAAGAATTTGTTTCACCATGCTGAACCACCCAGGCATACAGGATCTGCTACAGTTATGGTTCCTGGATTTTTGGTTCCTGGTCAAGAGGGTGACAGATATTGACATCAATAATGTGGTGCTGGTCCTGCCAGAATGTATTATTCTAGAATGAAGATGTCATAAATGTCTCAGCAAGATTTCAAACAAAGGCCTAGGAGGCTAGGCAAAGTGCTGTGGGATGCCCCTGAGAGGGAGATAAATGGAGAAATGAGAAGAAAACCTGTTGTGGAGAACCACAAGATACAGAGATGCCAGTATAATATGATGTCTGCCAAAGAAAGCTGAAGGAATCAAGCAGATAAGGACAAGATAGAGGCCATGTGGGATACAGTCAATAAGGCCATAGGGAAAAAGATATACAAGACCTCTGGAGAAAACATAATGCCATGTGCTCCAGATGCTAGACATGAAGCTACAGGGTATGTTGGCCAGCCGGATTTTGGTCTTCCTTTGTTTACATTTCTACTCTCTGGGGCCACATTTCTCCCTTGTGGAATGGAAATGATTACTCTGTGCCTTTACATATTAAATACATATAATTTGCTTTTGATTTTTGCAGGGGCTCACATTGAAAGTTAACTCTGAGTCTCAGGGGATATTTTGGACTTAGACTTTGGGGCAATTCTGAAACTGTTGAGACTATTAGAACACTTGAAAATGAACTAAATATATTTTTTGATGTTAAATGGGCAATGAGCATTTAGAAGCCAGGGCGGTATGTTATAATTTAAATATAAAATCTCCTTCAATATGATGGCAGTTCTAGAGGAAAGTTCAGAACGTTGAGGTCGTACATTAAAACAATAGAAAGATAAATAATCTAATATTTAATTCAAGGCCTTAGAAAAAGAATAACAAACCAAAGCCAAAATCAATAAAAGACAAGAAATAATTAAAATCAAAGATAAAACCAGTAAAATTCATATTAAAAACAATTCAAAAAATCAATGAATAATAAGTTGGTTATTTGAAAGAATTGACAAAATTGATAAACCCTTAGACAAAATAACCAGAAAGAGAAAGAGAGAGAGAGAGCGCAGGAGGGAGAGACTGAGGGAGCGAGAAGGCTTGTATTGTTAAATCCTATGATGAAAAAGGACATATCTGAAATGCAGAGGATTGTTGAGAGCCACAGCCAAAGGGGCCCCAGCAAACTTCCAGCTGCCAGCAAACTTCCAGCTGCCGGCTGATGATTGGCTCACAGCGGCCCCAGCAACATCTAGCTGATTGGCTCCTCGGCCCCAGCAACATCTAGCTGATTGGCTCCTCTGCGGTGATGCTCATTGGACTGTTTCCCTGCCCTTTCAGACCACGGAGCTGCTCATTGGGGGACTTTTTTTGGCTCCGCCCACGTGACCCAGCCAATCGGCCTCAAGAGCAGGAGGATTGTGGGAGGTGGAGAGAAGCTTGTGTGGGAGAGAGAGGCTTGTGGAAAGCCGGTGGTGGCAGTTGAGGCTCTGAGGATTTTTCCTGAGAGGCTGTTTTGTTTGGCGTGTGTGGTTCTAAAAATAAAGTTAGTTTCTTTTGACAAGTGGCTCCTGATTGTGCCCAGCCAGACTGCGGCAGAGGATAATTAGAAGCTATTGTGAAAATTTATACTATAATAAGTTAGAAAATATTAAAGACATACAACCTACACAAATTGAACCATAAGGATATAGAAAGTTTAAACACATCAATTTCAAGTAAGGAAATTGAAGCAGCCATCAAAAGCTTACCAACAAAGAAATGCTCAGGAATGGATGGATTCACTGAATATTTCTACCAGACCCTTAAAGAAGAAATAATACCAATCCTTAAAATATTATTAACCAAAATTCAAAAGGAGGGAACTTTTCCAAACACATTCTATTAGCTTCATATGACACTGATACCAAAATAAAAGACACATCAAGGAAAGAAAACTTCAGAAAAATATCCTATATAAACATAGATCCCAATTTTTTAAATGAAATATGGGAAAATTACATATAAAACACTTAAAAGATAGTGCACCATGATCAAGTAGGTTTAATTCCAGGGGTACAAGAATGGTTCAACATATGGAAATCATTAAATGTAATTCACCACATAAATAGTCATAAAGACAAGAATCACGTAAGTGTCTCAATAGATGTAGAAAAATCATTATCAAAATGCAGCATCCGGGCGGGGATATAGCTCAAGCGGTATCGCGCTTGGCTGGCATGAGGGCGGCCCGGGTTCGATCCTCAGCACTACATATAAACAAAAGATGTTGTGTCCACCAATAACTAAAAAATAAATATTAAAAAATTCTCTCTCTCTCAAAAAAAAAATGCAGCATCCATTCATGAATAAAACACTAGAAAATATAGGGATAGAAGAGACATAACTCAACCTTGAAAGCTATATATGGAAACCCAAGGCCAACATCATTCTAAATGGAGAAAAATTGAAAGTATCCCCTCTGAAAACT
Organism: Marmota marmota marmota; assembly: GCF_001458135.2. Lineage (NCBI taxonomy): Eukaryota > Metazoa > Chordata > Mammalia > Rodentia > Sciuridae > Marmota > Marmota marmota. The sequence goes on along the minus strand of NW_026000294.1, from coordinate 8,529,538 downwards.
AAAAGACAGGGATTCCCTCTTTCCTCAATTCCATTCAACATAGTCCTTGGAACTCTAGCCAGAGGAATTAGGCAAATAAAGAAATTGAAGGGATACAAATAGGAAAAGAACTAATCAAACTATCTCTGACTGCCAATTAAATAATTCTATGTTAAGAAGACCCCACCCCCAAGAAAAATTCTACCGGAAAACTTCTAGAGTTCATAAATCAATTTATCCAAGTGGCAGGATACAAAACTAGCACCCAGAAATCAATTGTGTTCTTATACCCCAATGAAAAATCAGCTGAAGGAGAAATTAGGAAAATACCCCATTCAGAATAGCCTCAAAAATAAAATGAAATATGTGAGACTCAATCTTATAAAAGAGGTAAAGGGTATCTGCACTGCAAACTATATAACATTAAAGAAAAAAATTGAAGAAGAATTTGGAACGTGGAAAGACCTCTCATGTTCTTTGATAGACAGAACTAATATTGTCAAAGATGCCATACCACTCAAAGCTCTATACATATTGAATACAATTCCCATTAAAATTTCAATGATGTTCTTCATAAAAATAGAGAAAGAATTCATGAAATTCTTCTGGAAAACTAAGAAACCCAGAATAGTCAAATAAATCTTTAGGGAGAAATGCAAAGAAAGAGGCATCAAAATACCAGACCTTCAATTATACTACAGAGCTATAGTAACAAAAACAGCAGGATATCAACACCAAAACACACAAGAAGAACAATGGTGCAGAATGGAAGAGAGAGACACACCCATACAAATATAATTAAGTTTCCTCAAACATAACAAATGAGCCAAAAACATACATTGGAGAAAAGATAGCCTCTTCAACAAATGGAATGGGTAAAACTAGAAATCCATATGTAGAAGAATTAAATTTAACCCCTATTTCTCACCCTGCACAAAACTCAACTCAAAGTGGATCAAACACCTAGAAATTAGTCCAGAAACCCTATACTTACTAAAGAAAATGTAGGCCCCAAACTCCAACATATCAGCTCAGGAACTGACTTCCTTAATAAGATTCCTAAAGGGCAAGAAGTAAAATCAATAATCAATAAATGGTATGGCACGAAACTAAAAATCTTCTTCATAGCAAAGGAAACAATCAGGAACATGAAGAAAGAGCCTACAGAATGGGAGAAAATCTTTGCCACCTGTACCTCGGATACATCATTAATTTCTAGGATACATATAAAATGCAAAAAAATTAATAGCAAAAATGCAAATAACCAAATCAATAAGTGGGCAAAGGAACTGAACAGACATTTCTCAGAAGAAGAAATCCAATGGTAAAAAATATATGAAAAATGTCCAGTATCTCTATCAATTAAAGAAATGTAAACTAAAAACACTTTTATCTGACTCCAGTCAGAATGGCAATTATCAAACATCCAAGTAACAATAAATGTTGGTGAGTATATGGGGGAAAAAGGTGAGCACATACATTTGCTGGTGATAGTGTAAATTGGTCCAAACTCTCTAGAAAGCAGTAATGCAGAGTCCTCAAAAACCTAAGAATGGGTGACCACTATGGAAAGCAATATGGTGATTCCTTAGAAAACTTGGAATGGGACCACCTTTTGACCCAGTTATCAAACTCCTCAGTATATATCCAAAGGACTTAAAATAAGCATACTCTGCTGATGCAGCCACATCAATGTTTATAGCACTCAATTCACAATAGTTAGGCTATAGGACCACCCTAGATGCCCTTCAACTGATGAATAGATAAAGAAAGTATGGCATATATATACAATGGAATATTACTTAGTCCTAACAAAGAATGAAATTATGACATTTGTGGATAAATAGATGGAACTGGAGACTATCATGAAATAAGCCAATCTCAAAAAACAAAACAAAACAAAAGGCCAAATATTCTCTCTGAGACATTTGGATGCTAACACATAATAAGAGGGGAGGATAATAGTAAGTCTGAGGTATGAAGAGCCATGAGTAAGGCAAGCCAGTGTGCAATGATGTGTTGCAGTGGTGGCAGCATAGCCCAGGACTGGTGCAGATACCCACTCCACATAGCACTGCACTAGCAACCCTCAAGCATCCATGTTCTGATGAACTCAACCCCTGCTTCCCTATGAGAGGCAGGAAATAGAAAGCGGGACAGATCTGAATGGGACTGCAGAGTTTAACAATAGTGTTAGTAATTTTTCAAACCCGTACTAGCATAAAGTTGGACCAATACAGTTGGTATTTTCCAAATCCTGAATAGCACAAATTGAAACCAATGGCAGTGACCCAAGTACTATATAAACCCCTAGAATAGCACACACAAGCAGAAATTCCTATCAGGTTCCCTCTCACCCTATAGGAGTTTTATTTCTGAGCAAATTTAAATAAATCCTACTGTTACACTCACTGATCCTCGTTTGTGGATTTAATTCTTAGAATTTAGAAGATAATAACTCAAAAAGAAGAAATTTGCTGTGAGCTGCAGGGATCTGCTGCAACATTGGAGGGCTATTGTCCATCATTTAGAGCTGCAACACATTTCTCAGCTGTACAGTTCTGCAGCATTGCTTCTTTTGGAAAATCTTACAGTAATTATATTGAGAATACTTTGGATGTGAGCTATTTCTTATCTCATATTTCTTTAATAATTTTTATTTGTTATTGATTTTTGATAGCTACCTTATTATTTATCTTAGTGAACTACTATTTGAATTTGGTTTAAGTTCTCTACATTTTTAGACCCTGGATGTTAACATTTTCCCCTAGATTTGAGTAGTTTTTAGTACAATTTTTTTTCCAATATGCTTTCTTTTTAAATTTTTTTGTTTGTTCTTTTTAGTTATACATGACATTAGAATGACATACATACATGGAGTATATCTTCCCATTCTTGTTGTTGTACATGATGTGGATTTGCAGTGTTCATGTATTCATATGTGAACCTAGGAAAGTAGTATTTGATTCATTCTACTCTCTTTCCTATTCCCATTCCCCTTCTCTTCTCTTCATTCCCCTTTGTCTAATCCAAGGTATTTCTATTCTTCCCTGTCCCCATTTTGTGTTAGCATCCACATATCAGAGAAAACATTAGGCCTGCAATTGTTGATTGGAAGCCTCAATATAGCTTAAAATTGGGCTATGGTTGTAGCTCAGTGGTAGAGTGCTGGCCTAATTCTGGAAACAACATCTCAGTTTGTGAGTGAACTGTTATGCTGGTATTTCTTTTCTTTTTTCAACCAGATTGAATCTATAGGTATTTAACCACGGAGTCACATCCTCAGCATCCACACTTTTTAATTTTTTTTAGTTGTAGGTGGCCACAATACCTTTATTTTATTTTTATGTGGTGCTGAGGATCAAACCCAGTGCCTCATGTGTGCTAGGCAAGCACTCTACTGCTGAGCCACAACCCCAACCCCTCAGCAACCACCTTTTTTTTTTTTTTTTT
>NW_026000294.1:8510654-8524367 GCF_001458135.2 Marmota marmota marmota | reverse complement strand
CCTTTTTTTTTTTTTTTTTGAGACAGGGTCTCATTAAGTTGCTTAGGGCCCTTGCTAAGTTGATGAGGCTGGCTTTGAACTTGTGATCCTCCTGCCTCAAACTTCCAAGTCCCTGAAATTATAGATGTGAGCCACCATGCCCAGTTTTTGGCTGGTATTTCTGGTTGAGAATTTCTGCTAAAAATAACATAGAACTGCCACCAAAATATGTGCCCAGGTCACTGTCATGAGCACTGTGAGCAGTTCCACCTTTCTTTGCTTTTATATGACTCCAAGTCTTCTAGTCATGACATAGCCACCATATGCTCCCAATGAATTGAGACAAGAGTGGATTTATAGAGAGGCATCTTTAATACTAGGTGTTATGGTTTAGATATAAAGTGTCCCCTAAAAGCTTATGTATGAGACAATGCAAGAAAGTTTAGAGATGTAATGATGTGAAATTACTATGTTAATCCCCTTTGAGGGTGTGGCAGGATAATGTGGGTCATTGTGGGCATGCCTTTGGAATATATATTTGGTGAGCGGAGCATAGACTCCTTTTCTCCTTTCTGATCATCATGTCCTGAGACATTTCCCTCCACAACACTCTTCCACCATGAAGTTTTGCCTCACCTCAAGCCCTGAGGAATGGAGTTGGTTGTGTGTGGACTGAGATATCTAAAATGATGAGCCTCAAAATAAGCTTTTCCTTTGTAAAATTGTTCTTTCCAGGTCTTTTGTAAAAGCTGACTAGGGAAGCTATATTTCTGACTCCATTTTCCATCTGCAATAAATGTAACTGTAGGACAAGTTAAGTTATATGTAGTGTTATACCAGCTTTGAGGAGAGGGAGAAGTGTGACATAATCAACAAGATACCATGCCTTCTACCCATTTCTCGTGTTTAGAGTCAGCTCTGAGGTCCACATTGGTGGCTGTGGATTATGTCTATGTTTTCATACTTTCACCAAAAATGTTATTTTTTTTGGATAGTTGTTCATTAAATTTTCAGTTGGGAGGGAAAAGAAGTTTGGAACTTCTATAATCTAATCTTTCTGGTTTCATTCATCCCATTTTTTAAAAAAATTTACATCGACTAACCTTGTATTGGAGAAGACCTTCACTATTACCCCACACAAACACTCTGGGAACATTTCATAACCTTGCACTAGTCCACACTGTTTTCTTTGTTTTTAGTGGCCCACAGGCTTCTACAGCATGACAAGTCCCATAAGCTCTCTGATTTTTAAAAAGACCAGGTCGATTTATCAGACATCCTAAGGTAAGTTGGTTCATTGGATGTGCAGTAAGAACATCCTGTCTCCTCCCTCTGTGGAAATTGGGATCTGAGATATTTTATACACATACTCTGTATTGAGTAAGGGTTGTGTGGATAATATTACTGACAGAATAAACTGATATTGTTTTCATTGTTCCTAAGCAGCTAGAGATGCCATGTCCATTCAGGGATTCCAAATAAGCTAGGCAGTAACTACTCAGTTGATATATTTTGAAAAAGTTGGGGTATTGGACTGTAGTAAACCTTTTTCTTCAGGTAAAATCTTAGAGCCAAGGTTTTACAACTTTTGGGGTTTTTTTTTTTGTTTGTTTGTTTGTTTATTTGTTTTATTGACAGGAGAAGTAGCTATGCTGAGCTCTAATCTTACTTGCCATCTCTGGAAGAAGATGGGAGAATTGGGGAGTGTTTTTTTTTAACTCCTGATACTATGGCATTGTTCTCAGAAGTTGGAATAAGACAGTATCTCAAAGTCCCCTAAAAACTCTCTATATGACTGGTTTAAAACATGCCCAATGTTCAGGAAACTTTTAATCGGGTTTTCAGTTTTGTTTAAGTCAGCTTTTTTTGCTACTCTGACTAAATACCTGATAAGAACAATTAGAAGACAAAAAGGTCATTTTAGGGCTCATGGGCTCAGAGGTTTCAGTGTAAGGACAATTATATTCCCAAGTCAGAGGCATGGCAGGACATCATGGCAGAAGAGTATAGTGGAGGAAAGCATCTCAGGACATAACAACATCAATGAGAGAGAAAATTAGAGAAAGAGGGAGGGAGGGAGAGAGATCTGCTCAATAAGAACAAATATATACCTCAAGGCATGTCTCCAGAGACCCATCACCCCAAGCACACTCTGCCTGCCCAGTTAGTTTGTATCAGGAGATTGAGACACTGATTAGGTTAAGGCTCTCATAAGCCAATCATTTCACCTCCAAGCTTTTGTGCACTGTCTCACATATGAGCTTTTGGGGGACACTGCATATCTAAACCATAACATTCCATGCCTGGTCCCCAAGAGCTCATGTCTGACTTATAATGAAAAATAAATTTAGTCCATTTTTAAGAGTAACCATAGTCTTAACAGTTTTATGATTGTCCAAAAGTACAAATCAAGTCTCCTCTGAGACTCAGGGCAAACTCTGAGTGTGAGTTCTTGTAAAAATCAAAATTAAGTTACATCCTATATATATCCTATATATAAAGGCACACAGTAAACATTCCCATTCCACAAGGGATAAATAAGGGCATAGGAAGAAGGGATGAGACCAAAACAAGACTGAAACACAGCTGGGCAAATAAGTCTTGTAGCTACACATTCAACATCTGGGACATGTGGCATTATGATGTTCTTTACAAAGGGCTAGCATAGCTCAATTCTTATGGCTTTGCTGATTGCAACCCACATACCCACTCTGTTGGCTTGTCTTTGATCATTTCCTGCAGCTTTTCTTGGCAAACATTGTATGGTTTTGGTGTTTCTTAATCTCAGGGGTCTCCACTGCAACTTTGGCATCCTCTTCACAATTCCATGTATTAATTTTTCTGTGGTGCCCCAACCCACACAGTATCAACAAAGGATTCTCAAGTAGGGGCAATGGGAGGTAAAGATAAAAACACAGAGACAAAGAAGACACAGAGATATTTTTAATGCTGGGGACAGGAAGTAAAACTGCACTTTAATGAAGGAGCAATGACCCAGAATTACCTCCACAAGTTTATTATATAGGTTCTCATAATCAGGAAGTTAAACTATAGGGCATTGTACATTGTTTGAAGCTTTTAAGTTGTCAGAGGCTTTTCTGTGCATTAAAAAGTTAGAGAACTAAAAACATTTTGTAGCAGCTATACTAGTGTTGCAGTGTGTAATGGTTAATTTGAATTTCAACTTGATTGGATTAAGAAATGTCCAGGATTAAGAGACTTATGAGTGTGTCAATGAGGTTGTGTCTAGAAATGATTGGCATGTGAGATAGCAAAATAAAATGGAGATCCTCCATAAATGTGGACAGCACCATCCAATAACATGATGGTTTGGATGGAATAAAAGTTGGAAGAAGGTGAAAGGAGACCCTCATCATTATACAAAATACATGTATGAAGATGTGAATTTGGTGTCAACATACCTTATATATAATCAGAGATATGACAAATTATTGTATAATGGTGTATTAAGAATTGTAATGCAAAAAAAATTTTTAAAGAGAAAAAAAAGTTGGAAGAAAAGGAAGCAGCAGCAGATGCAAGATCCATTCTTCTTGAATGGATTCTTGATTGCTGTTGCAATTGTCTGAAGATATTGAATCTTGTTTCTTCACTTGCCAATGATTCTCCAGAAGCCTTTAGTCTTGAACAAGGGTAGCACCATTTATTCCTTTTGTCCTGGGGCTTCAGCCTCTTGGACTCTTTGCTTGTTCTTCAAGTTTCTCAGCTGTCATCATGCATAACTGGTTTGTAAGCTACTAAGTGTGTTCTGAAGGAGACTATTGTCTCTTGTAGTTATAAGGCTGAGGTTCTGAAAACCAAACACAAACCCTAATCCTGCAATTGGCTGAATTAAGATATAAGTTTAACTCAGCATAGGAAGTGTNTATATATATATTTTTGATTCTCAGCCTCAGAATGTGTCTGCAGTTAAACTGAGAGTGCTGCTTGGAAAAGAATGGGATCCTCCAAATTGGGATGGCAATATATGGAAGGAGCCTGAAGGGGCTGGGGTCATTGAACTCCCATATTGTGATGAGTTTATTTTTCCAGAAGTTGTTGTGTCCCCACCCTTAGCCATGACTGAGGCATCCCCACCCCCACCCTGTGTGGCATTGGCTTCTGCACCCTCCCTGGAGGGAACTAATACTGCTTTGCTTATAAAAACAGTAAAAACATTCCATGATTCAGTTTCTGATGAAGAAAATGTTGACACTCCTCAGGACCCACACTCATCACCCACTTTTGCCTCCAGACCTATAACTAGATCCAAATCTAAGCAGGCCCCTAGAGGTGAGGTACAGAGTGTGACCCATGAAGAGTTACACTATTCTCCAGAGGATCTTCTTGAGTTTTCTAATTTGTTCAAGCAGAGGTATGGAGAACATATGTGGAAATGGATTTTAAGGGTGTGGGACAATGGCAGAAGGAACATAAACTTAGATCAGGCTGAATTTATTGATATGGGTCATTAAGCAGATATTCCAGATTTAATGTGACAGCTTGCAGTGTTAAAAAAAAGTACTAGTAGTTTTTGGCTAGTTGGCTGAAATATGAGTCCAAAGATTGCCTACTATATAAAAGAGCTGGAAATGCCTGAAAACCCTTGGTTTACTGTTGATGAGGGAATTCAGAGGCTCAGAGAGATTGAAATGCTGGTGTGGATCTGTCATGCATGACATTCTCCATCATACTTGAGGGATCCAGAAGATGTGCACTTCACCAAAACTATAAGAAAAAGAAATTGTGAGGGGAGCACCAGCATTCCTTACAGTGCTCTTTCATTGCTCTTCTTTTCATGCCAGACCTTACTGTGGGAAATGTAGTCAATCAATTGGAAGATTTAAATACAATGGGAATGATTGGATCTCAGAGAGTAAAAGGTCAATTGGCAGCCCTCAATCGCCAAAGACAGGGTGCTCATAGTTACCATAATGAAAATCAAAGAGGGAAGAAATGGACACAATGTTCTGACTTGTGTAGATCTCTGGCATTAACTAATTAATCATGGTGTTTCTAGAAGCCAAATAGATAAGAAACCCATCAGATTTTTCATTGATTTATACAATCCAAATATTCCAGGGTTGGCCTAGATCATTACAGCAGAGAATCACAGCCGCTCAACCTCTTCCCAGATTTGAGTCAATTAACAGATCCAGAATCCCTTGAATGAAGGGAAGCCAGGTCCCCTTAAGGAAGGACCCTGGTTCAGCACCAAAATTATTTACTATAATCTTTCTCTCATTTTTCTCCCAAAGGGACTTAAGGCCTTTTATCAGGGTAACTATGCATTGGGGAAAAGGTAATGTACAGAAATTCTGAGAACTACCAGATAAAGATACAATGTTCTAAACTGACATTGATTTTGGGAGACACAAAACCTTGTCAGAGCCCTCCAGTAAAAGTAGGGGCTTATAGAGGTCAGGTGAGCAATGGAATTTTGGCCAATGTCTGACTTACAGTGGGTCCAGTGGGCCCCCAAACTCATCATGTAGTTATTTCCCCAATCCTATAATGTATAATCAGGCTAGATACACTTAGCACTTGACAAAACTCCCACATTGGTTATCTAACCTGTAGAGTGATGGCTATTATGGCGATAAAGGCTAAATGAAAGCCTCTGGAGATGTCTATCCCTGAGAAAATAGTGAATGTACAGCAATACCATATCCCTGGAGGAATTGCAGAGATTAGTGCCACCATCAAGACTTGATGAATGCAGGGGTGGTGATTCCCATAACATCCTCATTTAACTCTCTTATTTGGCCTGTCCAGGAACTAAGGTGTGGGTCACACCTCCAGGTAGAGCCAAGACCTTCTGAGGTGCTTGCTGAAAGTAGAGGAAATATAGAACCCATGTGCCTAGAGGAGAAAGAAATATGGTGCAAGTTGATAAGCTACCAATTAGGCTATTTTCCCACAGCCTCACTTTTGTTTATCTTGAAGAAGTTTTTTCTCACAATAAATACCTTTGAGGTTCTTGCCTATAAAATAAAGCACACGGGCCCTCACTCTTTGTTAGAGGTCAAAGCCATCAGGCCTGATCTGCCCACTGAGTCCTGCTATTCACTTATAATTGAGTGTCTTTATTTTTTTTATTTCTTATAACCTTTAATTTACTTAATCTGACTCATTTGCCGTGTGGGAAACAGTGAGATTTAGGTTTTTTTGGAGTTTTTTTGTTGTTTTTTAATCAGGCCATTGTTTCAATTATGCCATTTCCTGTTGGATTGTATGGCAGGTAGAAAATTCATAATATTCCTGGCTTTGAGCCCACTGTGGGATATATTATGGTCTTTGAAATGAGTTCCCAGGTAACTCCTGGAGAATACTTACATCAAGTCTTTAATTGTATCCCTAGAACTCAATGCATTTTTGGCCCCTTTTGATAATGGTAGGGGGAAAATGTAGTCTAATTGCCATTGCTGAAGAGGGATGTCACGTCATTTGATATTCCCCTCAGTTGCATCCAGTCATTGTGGGTAGCACTGAGAGCAGGCCCGATAGTCAATAGCATCAAACATCTTTATGGGAGTTCCCAGCATGTCAAAGCTGCATTCTTTAATCTATAATGTGGCCAAGTGGCAATTTCTTTTGCTGGTGCTTCCTCAAGCAATTTTATTTTTGCTAGTTGGTCAGCCCCATCATTGTTTGGAAAACGGAGAGGACAATGGGCAATCACGTTATAGATTATGACAACTTTGGTTTGTACACAATGCCAAATGTCTTCCCATACCTGTTTTTACCATAGAGGCCTGTTATTAATCATATGCTATTGTTGTTGCCATTTGAGAAGCCATGTTCTGAATTCATCAGTACAAATAAATTATAGCCCAATTCAGTGAGCAACAACTATCCATACCACACAAAATTAAGTCCATTGAGTGCTGTATCCTTGTCCTTTGTCAATTCACAGTCTCAGTCACTAGATGATAGGCTACAGCTCTCCACTCTGAGGGCATTCTTTTTACTAGTTCATCAGTGTACCAGCCTGATTATGTTGTTGGAGGCCGCCTCTCTCTTAAAGTGAAGGGAGGTAAAGATGTGTGTTTTGCTACATATTTAATGGTCCCAGGAACTTTTGAAGTATTAAGCTTACAGTTGAAGTGTTGTTTATTCCTCACTGTTGAAAATGTTTATCCATTATATAGTGCTTGCCATCAGAGCCATCCTTGATCATAGGACCTATTTGTTGTATCCACTGATGGCATAGGTAGTCACTTCTTTCACTGGTGCATCTCTGGTGAGATTTTCTTAGGCAATAAGGGCAGCATAAGTAGCATACAGTTGTCTTTCCAACAAGTTGTAATGGTCCACTTTCTCCTTCCATTACTGCAACCCAAATCCAATGGGGGTCTTATGTTCAAACCTATCTGGAGTGCTTTGGATGATAAGCTTAGCAGGTTTCAATAAGTCTAGTGCCCCATGTTCTTGAGCTTGTTTTACTGTTCATTTGTTTAGATTAAATGTCTCAGTATTCTGCTCAGTCCAGCCCCATACTGTACCCTTCTTACAAAAATTAGACAGGGGTTATAATATTACTGAGCCAGATGAAGAAAGAAAGCCCTCCAATAACTCAGTAACCCCCTAAATTCTTATATTTATTTTCTGTACTAGGAAATGGAAATACCTCAACTTATCTATCATAGCCTGAGGAATAAACTTTTTTTTACATAACCAGATTGCACTCAAGAATTTCACTGGTAAGTCAGGTCTCTAAAATTTTTCAGCACTCAAAACCCATCATCTCCCTTGCAAATGAGTCAAAATATTGTGTGCAGTCTCAGTAAGTGCTGAAAAAGATTCAGAAGTGAGAATAATGTCAACAATATAATGAGACATTTTTGTTAGTGAAGGTTGCCAACAGGTTTCTAAATCTTACACTACCATATCATGTCATAGGGTGGTGCTACCTTGAGGTAACACCATAGACATCTATTGTTGGTCTTGCCATGTGAAGGACAATTGTTCATGTCTCTCAGGGGCCATATTTATCCTAAAGAATGCACTAGCAAGGTCTAGTACACCATGATATATTTCCAATTTCATGCTGAGTTTGTCTAAAGTGGTGGTTATGTTGGGAATGTCTGCATAAAATAGAGAGATTAATTCCCTATAATCAACTGTCATGCACTGAGTTCCATTTAGCTTTCTTACCAGCCACTCTGGGGAGGGAGTTTATATTGTTTGGTGGCAACAATTCTGCAGGTGCAGGAAAAATAACAGGATGGTGCTTAGAATGCTCTCTTAATATTTTGTCCATATTGGCTTTACAATTCACAAGTGTCATTTTCATACCTCACACTACTTCTGTGAAATGGCTTAAACCTGCACCCCAAGTTGAGTAAGAAAATAGAAATAAGTATAATTTTCAATACTTATTATGCACTGGACACATCTATATGATTTCATGTAATCATAATAATAACCTAATGATATTGGTGCTGCTCTGGGAATGTTTCAATCAATCAATTGTATTAACTCATAAAATCTCTAAAAGAACTCCATCAGGCTTTCTCTATTTGTCACTATGGCTAAGGCCTTTCAGACCCATATGCCCTCATTTATCCCTTACTGTATTGCCTTGGAACTAATCCCTTCCTCTGGCTTAATTCTGTTTTTCTATTTGTAGTATGGTGCATGTCACATAAATGGTCACCCCATGAGTTTATTTGTCACATTTTTTTAGCTAGTCTTCCGTGCCCTCAAGGAGTTCACAATGTTAATTTTGTTTTACGACTTTGTGTGGACAATAGGTGGTTCTATGATATAGAATATTACACAATAATAGAAACATTTGCTTTTGTTTATGCTGTTTTATGTTTGTTTATTTCTGCCTAAAGTACACTCACATCCCAACTTTTTGTCACATCCCAATCTTCTGTCCCATATGATTTATGTCTTTTCTTCATTGTGCACCTAATTCAAATATCTCCTTACCTAGGATGCTCTCTGACCTTCCACTTTACAACTCAAGGAGCTACTTTTTTCCTTCTTAAAAATCTGTGGAATATTTCAGATGAATAGGCCCAAAAAGAAATTTAACAACTATGTACCCACAACTCAGTCAAATAAAACTTTTATATATGTTGTTGAGATTTTTGTTATCAGATTAATCAGTTTCAAATTATCATTATCTATCTATATATGTATGTACATACACATAAAACAATTGCTATGTTGAGAGGATCCAAATCTTCCTCTTAATTAATTATTTTTAATAATGGTTGCATCAACATATTCCTTACACACTTGCAATATGTGAGCATTCCTGATCCTCAGCAGAGTATGAAATTGTACAATTAAATAAAAGTAATTCTATCTTTATAAATCTCTTTCATTGAAAATAATATTTAAGCTCTTTGAGACAGAGACCTTCTTTTAATCATTTTCTATCCCAAAGTTACAGTATGATGTTTGGGAAAAGTAAAACAAATATAATATTTACTTTTATTTTTCTCCCTAGTTTCCAGTACAGTGCTAGGTACAAAGTGGCTCAGTAAACATTTATTTCTCAATGCAGTAATTCAAATATTCAAGGATAATATTGTAGATTTGATGACTCCTCCCAAGTTAAGTTCTTTGTCCGATGATTCCTTAAAAGACAGATATATAGAGATGCAAAATTCCAGGTCATGCCATCTAGTACATTCTTCTACCAATGTCTCACCATCTTGTGACAATTAAAATATTTTTCCACATTGTTGTTCACAATTCTGCTTAAAATCTTTTATTTTCTGGTTTTTATCATGTATCACATTGTGTTTCTGCTCACATTCTTCTTCTTGGCCTTATTAGGGCATTCTCAGAATCTTCTGCATTCAGCTTATCTTCAAAATATGATCCCTTAAATTGGTCACCTCAGTGCATTGTAACCCAGTATAAGAGAAACGGGCAAACAGTTGACCCAGATTCTCAGGTACCCTACCACCTGGTGGACATAAATGATTCTAAGAGCGCCTTCCTATTGACAAAGAGTACTACCGTATAGGTGGTTCCAAGCCAGATTGTAAACCAGTTATCCCACTTGTTTTATTCCGTGCATTTTTTTACATAATGGAGACATGTAGTCTTCTAGAAAGTCAATTCCCATTTAGTAATTTTTATATTTATAAAATTATCCCCTACAGAAAAGACAGGGGAAGGAAAGATGCTCAGAAGTGACAGCAGTACAAGTTTTCAGAAACATATTGAGTACCAAATAAAAGTAGGGTGACAATAGTTCTGGGTGAAATATATATGAAGTTTTTATTGAAAATAAAATATACAATATGATTTTGATTACATAATAAGACAAAACTTATGAGGGAAGTGCTTTCTTCAGTTGGGTATATCCCTTAGATAGTTGAGGGGCAAGCTAAGCAATAGCTCTATGTTATAAAGGACTTGCTTTTTGTTTCTAAAATTTGAGGTTGGGGTTTGCTAGAATGCTTTCTTTTTCCTTTTATTTCCTTTTCTCTTCTTTATTTTTTTACTGTAATATTTTTAGCCAAGGATATCAAGAACTGAAAAGAAAGAATACTATAGGAAGTATGGTGCAACATCTCAAGTGGAAGGATTATTTAGAAGGGCTGGGAATTTGTTGAGTACTGGCTTGCTCTACAATGACTTTCATCATTTGTTTATCCAGGGTCATCTGCCCATATTTTGATCAATGTGTCTTTTATAATTAATCTGTAGTAAAACTTCCTATTTTCCTTTTTCAGAAAACTGAAAAATTGCTATTCTTAAAGTATGGGTTAAAAGGCAAAACCGTGCTAAAAGTTTTCTTTCATCTGAGCTTACCCTCGTGCAAGGGCAAATAGTTTTATTTTACCAAAAGGGAATGATTGTGTCCCTTCAGAATGGTATTATATTCATAGGGGGTAATTAATACTAGTAAGTTTTGATGGCATCCAGCAATTTATGGACATTTTTGACCAATAGTCAGAAGAGGAAGAATAACACAGTGAACATTTATTTGAGACAGTCAAGGAGTTCCATGTCCACTGACCTGGAGTCTTGTGTTGGCCACTTAGTGTCAGAGTCAATCTGCAATATTCTTGTAGTTGCTGTTGTGACTGCCATCTTGGTTACAGGCACATTTTATGCAACCAGAAGCAAAAGACATGATAATTTACTTTAATAACTCTCCTCAGCTATCTGCCAAGAGATTAGATCAGAGAGATATGGAGCAGGTGGGAGGATCCCTGATATAACTATATTTTTCTGTGGGGAGTGGAGGGATTACATAAACAAAGTCTGGCCTGACTAGTAGTAAACATACCAGGGTAATATTAGCACACCTTATGAGAACTTGTCCATCTCTGAAGTAAACTCCTATTTGATATGAAAACATATTGTTGTCAGAAGATCTCTGGGAGTTAATGAGTGTTTGCAGAACTGCCAGGTACAGGGCATAGACAAAGCACTTCATCAAACCATGTAAAATGGATTCCTGGGAGTGGTTCTATAAGAGGTATGTTCCAAGTCTGCTGATAAGTATAATTGCACAGGAGTTGTAATAATAAGTCATTAATCTGCTACACAGCTATATTTCTAAGGAGAATACTGGAGGTTTTAGAATTTTTATCTTGAGAGTTACGTGTTACCAGAGTGCCTTATTACTCCTATAGTCTAGAAATAGATAGTAAAAAGACTAGAGAATGTGGTAAAGAAAAATTCATCTCGTCGAGTGCAAGATTGTAACAAAATCAGAGAAATGCAGGTAACTGGAGACACTTCTTGGAGTTGTGCAAAAATCCCTTATAAACTTGATTAATTAGATTTTCTTAACTTTAAAAGTTCCCTCTCAACTCTCAGGTAAGTAAATGAGTCACAGAGTCAATGCCAATTCATTCTTCCCTTCCCCTTTGCATCCTCTTGAGTTAAAGAGAGCTAACAGCAGAGTGTAATGACCAGAGCGTAACAGAACTTTTCCCAATCTGGAGCACTGTTGCTATTTTTTGTTGCCTAAGCATCCTATCATGAAATCTTATGGAGAGGAACTGTGATAATTTTTGTCCTGAGTTGGGGTTGGGGTGCGAGGGATTTGAAACTATCTGAAGAAGTCAATATGGTCTTTGGAGATTCACGCAGTCATATTGAAGTTTTTAATTATTTATCTGTCCTGAGAACATGTTATGAGGCAAATGCAATACAAGCATGTCCTCTGACAAAGGGGAATCCACTTGCTGAATGTATCATGAAATGAGCTTTTATGAAGACACTAGGTAGTAGAGATGTGTGCATTACTGAAGAGTTTTTTGGCACCCTTCAGTCTCTTTCTCCCAATGATGAGAATGACATTGGGTTCTGTTCCTGGGGAACTCACTACATAATGTTTAGTTAGCCAAAACTAGCCCTTGGAAAAGATGTTGAACATTAGGGAATATTCAGAAGATCTACTGGGTAGGTGGCCACATGAGGATAAACTTCCTGCTATCTCTAGAGCCATGAGTACACAGCAATTATAGGAAAGAGGAAGGAACCAGACTTGGAGCCTCACCACCAACTTCCAGTGATAGCTTGTTCCATTTAACCCATGAAATCTTCCTACATCAGTGGCAAATCTATTTCAAATCATTTCCAGAAACCATTTAATGGGTAAATTCTAAAGAAAGGAGGAGCAATTTTACTGGTGTGTTGCCTAGTGTTATCACATCACATACTTCAACCTACTTGTTATGAGTCAAGTAGAAAACAATTCTAGTATTGTTAATAATGGAGATAGGAAAGAGCTTGCATTTACATCCTGGCTTTGAGCATTCTTAAACCAAGAGGCTCTGGGTATTTTTGGAAATTTCTTTAGTAGACAGCACCTGGACCTATCCTGTCTCTCAATGTTTTTCTTGCCACTAATGTTCTTGAGTCACAAGTTAAAATTTGGTTTTGATAGCCCTTGAGTTCTAAACTCGACCACAGAAAAAAATATGGATAGTTGTGGCAGAAGCCCAGACCTCCAATTCTATGATCAAGTCATATTTTCTATATGCATTGCTAGACAAAAAGGAGAAAAAGCCAAACTTCTGAGGTTTTTTTCAGGGCCATCATTATTCATATTAGCATTTGTGTGTGTGTGTGTGTGTGTGTGTGTGTGTGTGTGTGTGTATACATATTGTATGGCTTGACTATGTAAATAGTGGAAACAGCATTGGGCCAGTAGTCAAGAGACATGAATGTAAGCCCCTTCCCTTATCTTGGTGTCAGTTTTCTATATCTAATTGGGAGTAGGAAGGAAAAAGGGTCTTCCAGGTTCTGATTTATGTGGAATGTTGCTTGTTACTCTTTTTTTCTTGATGATATGAGAGTGAGAGACAAGAGGATGACTACCTCTAAAATCAGTATTTCCCATACCCCAACAAATCCAGGGAGGAACTCCTTATTTAGTCTGGTGTGGTTGCATGACCAAGGGTGAATATAGGAGGCACTGCCTAATTAGATATGATATGACTGCATACTGGCTTCAAAAGGGGAAAGACATAGCATCAATATTATAGTTTAGATATGAGCTGTCCCCAAAAAACTCATGCGTGAGACAAAGCAAGAAGGTTGAAAACTGAAATGATTGGTATGACAGTCTTAACCCAATAAGTGAACTAATTCCCTGATAGTGGCTGGTGTCTGTAGGCAGGTAGGGTGTGGCTGGAGGAGGTGGGTCATTGGGGCCATGTCTACAGTATTTTGTCCCTGGATGATGGAGTATTTCCTCTCTCTCTCTCTCTCTCTCTCTCTCTCTCTCTCTCTCTCTCTCTC
>NW_026000294.1:8502208-8510404 GCF_001458135.2 Marmota marmota marmota | reverse complement strand
TCTCTCTCTCTCTCTCTCTCTCTCTCTCTCTCTCTCTCTCTCTCTCTCTCTCCCCCTTCTCCTTCCTGATGATGCTATTTTTACAACTGCTTTCCTCTGCCACTCATTTCTGCCATGATGTTTTTTGCCTCAGCTCAGGTTTTGAGGAATGGAGTCAGACTTCTATGGACTAAGAACTCTGAATCTATGATCTCCAAAATAATATTTTCCTCATTTATATTATTCTTTTCAGGTATTTTTGGTCACCACAGGGAAAAAGCTGACTAAAACAGAAATTGGTACCAAGAAGTAGAGCCATTGATGTGACTAACCTGACCATGTAGTTTAAAAGTTTTGGAGCTTTTTGGAATTTATAAGATGAATTTTGAAATGTTTAACAATGCAAGCTGGTAAAGCTTTAGAGTGTTCTAAGTGGACCCCAAAAGGCAATTCTGGTGGAAGTTCAGAAGACCAAATGCTCATAGGATGGGGTTTATGATATTTCAGAGGAGGAGGACTCTATTGGAAAGTGGACTAGAGTTCATTTGTTTTATGTTCTGGGTAAGAATTTATCTCCATTTTTTTCCATGTCCTGAGACTTTCTGTGAGGCTGAATTTAAAGATGATAGACTAAATAATCTGCCAGAAGAAATTTCTAGGCAGAATAGCATTCAGGCAGTGGCATGCATGTGTATTAATGGCAACTTTTAGCCAAGTTTATTTTGAAAATCAGAAGCAGAAAGCAAAGAAGAAATATTTGAAAACTTGCGGTTTGGCCAGAAAACTGAGCAAAACTGGGGCTAAGGAAGATGTGGTTTTTAAAGACATTATACACACTAAAGATATACTAAAGATTTTGCCAAGAAACAGTAAAAAAAGATGGCATGAGGGCTTCTCAAGAATATGTATGACCACACCCATCTCAGGCTCAAGAATGTTGAAGTAAAATATCCTTAGAAAAGACCGTGGGCGCACTCTACTTGCACAGGGGTACCTAGGAAGTTCTTTCACCATTCTCAGCCAACCAGGCACTCAGAGACTACTGCAGCCAGAGTCCTTGGAGGCTTGGCTACTGCTCAAGATGGTGACAGATCTTGGCAGCAACCACATCATGCTGGATTTTCAAGATTAGGGGGTCATGGAGGCTTCCACCAAGATTTCAAAGAAAGATCTAAGAGGCTGGCAAATTGCAGTAGGTTTGGATTACCTGTGGGAATCCCCTGATAGGGTGATGCATGGAGATGTGAGGAGGAAATTGAAGCTGTAGTGGACACCCCAAAGATTAATAGACACAAGTCCAGTGACATGTCTGTCAAGAAAAGCTGCAATCTGGAGGGGGCATCAGAAAAAGAAAAGTATCTCCCACATTGCTTTCATCTGAGACACTTTGTTGCTATGGACCCAACACATTTGCCTGGGATTTCAAGTAATGGTATTCTTGATATCCACATTAGTAAATGGCCAGGGAATCTGTTTGCATGTTTTCTGGTCTTGGAAGAGAATATATTTGATAAGTTTGTTGTATTTGTAGAGTGTATCCTAAATACACTCGCCAATGAAAAACCCCTGGAGGTTTTGGCTGCTTTAATTATTAAGAAAAGATACCCTGGGCTGGGGATATAGCTCAGATGGTACAGTGCTTGCCTTGCATGCACAAGGCCCTGGGTTCAATCCCCAGCAACATACAAAAAAAGATACCCATGTAAACATCTACTAAACCCATGTTGGAGGTTAATCAATGAGGTCTGAATAAAATGTAACCCAGGTTTTGATTGGAGAATCTTAAGGTCTTTAAAGAGAGACTAGAATTTGGTCATTTTAGTAACCTTCACTAAAGAATAATAGGAAACATTGGTGAGGTGCACATGTGGAATTACTGAGGCTGATTCTATGAGGCTAGCCACACCTGGGTAAGTTAATATGCATTTAACAGCAGAAGATATAGAAGTGGAAGTAATTGTGTGTATCAGGTCTGGTAGCCTAGCTTGAGGCAGCTGTGCTGCACAAAAGTGTGAGAAATAAATATTTTTTGAACTTTCTCTTTTTTACTTCTTCCATGAAAATTTAGTAACAGTGTAACAATGACATAGATATGAAAAGAATTATTGACTTTTAGGAGGAAAAGGGAGTGATGTGAAAAACAGTAGAAAGGAACAATCCTGCTAGTGAGTTACATGGGTAGAGTGCTGTAGTGGAGCACAAAGTTATAGTCAGGAGGTGGGCTGTGGCACTCAAGGGTGGGATCCAGTGGCAGGAGAGAAGATACTTCCATCTGATCTTCTTGTCCAAGCTCAGGGGCTGAATGGTATTTCAAAATATCCAGCTCAGTCTCCATCAGAAGGGAATCTTTGTTCTTGCTGAGAGGTCTCAGGCTGGTCAAAGAGAAAGAGAAACATGAGTAGTTTGGGATAGAAGAGTACATCTTGTACCAGTGGATGACAAATATGAAGGAAATCCAAAGCATATTTTGAAAGATCATGTTTCTTCTCTATATGATTAAGTTTCTTCATATATTGGGTGGATATGAGGGAATATGGTTGGATTAGTTGACTTTAAAGCTCTTCCTGGCTCTAATATTCTATGACTGGAAGTCTAGATCCTATATAGTTCAACTAGTTCAAACTTGGCTTTAATTGGATGCTTGCTTTTGGAGAAGTCATTATCTCTGGTTCACCTTTTCCTTGTCTTTATAATTACAGGCTTGCACTTAATGGTTTCAAAGAATTCATTCATCTCTGGAAGTTTAAGAAACCATGTGCTCTGATTCTCCTGCATGAGCATTAAAATGTCAGGGGATTCTTGTACAATGGCCTTGTCAATTTCCATCTAATAGTGATGATAGATCTATTGCTAGCTACCATAGTTTGAGCATTCACTATGTATTATGTACATATATTGAGTGTAGTCTCATTTATTTCTCATACAAGTTAAGTACAATTAGTAATCCCATTTAATAGACTAGCAAACCAAATCCCAGAAGCTAGAATTCAAACTAAGATCTGCCTGGTTCCAAGGATTGTGAATAGAAGATGACTATTTACATTTTATTTTGTCTTCCAAATATAAATGTTCCTATTAATGATAAAGAGGTGAAAGTAGGCACTTCAAGGAAACATAACTAGGGTTGAGCCTTCTCAAAGGACCTAAAAGGGTTGATCAAGTAACTGAAACCAACTTAATGTTCAGGACTTCTGAAATTGAGAGAAACTTCCTCGTGTTGAGAATTAGGGACTCCCCTCCATGACCTAATGGGCACCAAGAGAGCTGGGAATAGAGATTGCCTTCTTGACAGGCCTTTCTAGCACAGGATAACTAATGTTACATACTTATATTTCCTGTCTTTTGTCTCACTGCACAGTCTCTTCTCTTTTAAATCTATGCTTACCTTCAGAGATTTTGAAGATAGAACTTTTGACATAATGTTTCTTTTATCTTCTTTCAAAGCTGGCTTTGTAAAAAACCTATTTGCCTACTAATTTTACTCCAGATATTTCTGGAGCAGCGAGCTACATAGCCTATCAGAAAGATCAGTAAAATAGAGGGAAGGGGATGGGGGAGGGAGGAAGAAAGGGAAAAGGGAAGTACTGGGGATTGAATTAAAACAACTTATATTCTATGCTTTTATAATTATATCACAATGAATCCCAATATTATGTATAACTAAAAAGAACTAATAAACATAATCACTCTTGCTCTTCTTTGGGAAATGGATTGGTAGAAAGCTTAATTTTAGTTAGGAGGTTACATTTATGGTATAGCTCAAAGAAGATGGTCACACAGACTGGGGTGTTTTCAGTGGGAGTAGCAAGAAATGGGCATATTTATTGAACATTGAAAATGTTTGAGCCTGGCAAAATGATTAGACATGGCTTGTGTCTTGTGTCATATCCTAAGTCAAACCAATGTGTACCGTTATGTGCCAATGTGTGTCTGTGAGCTAGACTCTGACAAAGAATCCCTTCTACTAGTAGAGTAATGGAGACCAGGAAAATACACAATATGGTCCCATATTTCAAGATAACTCATATTCTAATTACAGAAATAGGACCTCTTCCAGTTTGTAAAAATATTGAAGAAAATTTACAGAGAAGTAGAAAAGGCTAGAGTGGAAGATGAGTATTACAACATAGACATTAGGTTCTTTAAGTACAGGAACTTTATCCTTTTTCCCTATTTCCAGTTTGTGGCACATATTAAGAGAAAAATACATGGATTTCATGTGAGATATACAGAAGCCTCTTCTTTTGAATGCCCTTAATCCCAAACTGTATTATTGTTTAATCTAGTTTCTGAGATGAGTTCAATTTTAATCAGTTTTAAAGGTGAGGACTTTGGTAATGATGTTCAGGATTTCTGTGGCTTATGGGCAATACCTGGAAAGGTGTCTTTCTCACTACTCAATATGCCATATTCTTAATGCCTGTGAGAGGGAAAATTATCTCCTAGGCAATGTATCTTTCACTAATGTGTGTTTAAATCAGAGGTGTTCATCTGTTCTTGAAACTGTATCCCCAAGTAGTGTACTTACAGTAAGGCTGTGATGCCATGTGGCCAGGCATGGGTTTCCAGGCACTTCTGGCTTTTGGTTTTATCCCAATTAAGAACAGTTGCATAGTCTCCTGTATCCTTGAGAGAAAAAGGATAAAAGTATTAGTATACTCTCTGGCACATTGAATCAGGTATCTAAAAGGCTATAATAATTCAGACTACTCTTCTTATTTTTACTAGTATATGACCATCCCTAACTTAAATAGATATCTATGAACATATCTATCCAGTTAAAGATTATTTCTTAGCTTTCTATTTACCTAAATGTGGCTCTGTTATTATATTCTGGACAACCAATTATAAGAAGAAGTGATGTATGTAACTTCAGTGTCACTTTCTAAAACAAAATTGCTAGTCCTTCACTTCCATTCTTCCTATTTTTTTTCAGACTTTTATGCAGATATACTGGTGAGCCAATTTCAACCATGTTGATAAGAACAAACTCTTAGTCTCTAGGAGATTGTGAAAAATTAATATAGAAGGAAACAGGGTTCCTGTACAAACTCCAAAACCTGAGTACTTTTCAACTGTGAAGTAACCCATATCGGTGAAATGTAGTGTGATAAAGAAATATCTCTCCTTTTGACCTCCCATATTTGGAGACATTTTAATTATGGTAGCTTAGCTTAAATATTGACAGAGCTTCTCAGTCAGCAAATAGTCAATATGGAGTCTTTTTAAAATTTTATCAGTAGTTTCTATTTTTAAATATTTTTCAATAGCATGAAGAGAATGAAAGAAAAATCTTTGCCAACTGTACTTCAGATACAGCATTAATTTCCAAGATATATAATGAATTCAAAAACTTAACATAAAAAACAATCAATAAATTGGCAAAGGAACTAAACAGACACTTCACAGAAGAAGAAATATGAATGTTCAACAAATATATTTAAAAAGTTCAACATCTCTAGCACTTAGAGAAATGCAAATTAAAACTATATTGAGATTCAATATAGAGTCTGAAGAGTAGCTGTGTTTCTATTCTTGATTTGTCACATTGATTTGTGACTCTGAGAAAGTCTATGAAATTCTTTGGGCCTGAGATTTTATTTATTTTTAATTCCTTATTAGATTATTAAATAAAGATGAAATAATCTATGTGGAGGTGTTATACAAATGCCCTCATCATACTAAAATACTCTGCCTGGATCAGAGTTACACTATTGATTTAGGATTAAGATTATTGACCTCAGCTTCATAAATCCATTCTGACAGCTGTTTGAAGATCACCTAGTCTTAAATCCAATTTGTGGCTATAAAGAAATAGGCAATGGGGTATGTGAAGTGCCCAGGTCAGGGCACCAGATGCCCAAAACATCTCTGGTATGGGGGTCGTAGCCAGGCAAGAGGGGGCTACAGTGTAGCGGAATGCTTGGGCCAGCACCTTTCAAGCAAACCTAGACCCATACCATTTCCATGCCTCCATGCCTCCATGCCTTACCAATATTGCTTCTTGCTTGTAACAGATTTCAGACTGCTGATTTTTTTTTAAAAAATATCTTCTTCCTTTGATTCACTGGCCCACAGACCAACAGTTATGCCTCAAATCACTGTCCAGAGCTTCTCACAAGTCTTTGCCACAGACTCAATGTTAAACCCACATTGTCTCATGGTGTGGGCACCATCTAACCCAATGAAAATTAAAGCATTGATATCCACTGATGTTCATAGGTCTTTAACACAGACAAACACAGACACACATACTGTAAAAAGAAAAAGAAAAAAGAAAAAACACAGGATTTCTGATTTCCCAGGAAGAATGCTTAAATAATTAGGCATTTTTAAAAGTGGGTCTCTTTTCCACTTTCATAAAATACACTAGTAAGTGTTGGTACCCTCTCCTCTCATGCTAGCTCATTAGTCTCTTTTCTTCTCAAATAGTGGTTTTCCCTGATAGTAAACTCAGCATTGCAGAAGATATTCAAAGGAACCCTAAAAATAGAAGAGCCAAAAAACTAACGCAGAGATCAAGGGAAAATAAATCTTATTAGAAGAGTATACCAGCCAATGAGAATTAGGAACAAGTAAACATAAGACATACTACAAAATGATAGAAAATAATAAATACTTTTCTATAATAACACAATTTAAATGGGCAAAATTATACAAGTAAAGATATACATTGATAAATTGTGTGAAAAGCAAGAACTAATTGTGTTTTCTGCAAGGAACTCATTTTATTTATGAACAAACCTATAATGTGAAAATGAAAGAAGAAAAAATTAAATTCCATGCAAACAGAACCTGAAAGCAAGAGTGGTTATTATCAGGCCTGATGAAGTAGACTTCATGCCTAAATTAATAAGAGACAAAGATGGTTCAACACATTAGAGAAGACAAGAACTCCCCAATATCATTGTAAATATTTTTACTCTAAATGACAATGTGCCCAATTTCATAAAACATGCATTGCTTCACATAAAGGGACAGATGAGCACTGATACAATAATAGTGGCTGATTTAAAAAACACCACTCTCATTTCTATTTAGATAGAAAATCAACAAAGATATTACAGAGCTTAACTATTCTTTATTTCAAATGGACTTAGACATCTACAGAATATTTTATTGAACAAAAATGCAATACACTGTCTTTTCAGCTGTTAATGGGGCTTTCATTGGTGGGCCACAAAGCAAATCTCAGAAAATAAAAAAGGAAGAAAAAAAGAAGTAATTATTTGTAAATTATTGGATCATAATGTGATGAGATTATAATTCAAAAGAAAGAAAAATTACAGATAACAAACATATGAAGATTGAATATTACACTGCTGAATTATGGAAGAAATTGAGAGAGAAATTTAAAAATTTTAGAATCAAAAAAGAATAGAAAGAAGACATACAGAATTTATGGGATATAAGGAAAGAATTTTTAAAAGGAAAGTTTGTAGTTTTAAGTTCCTAAATAATCAGAAAAATCAGAAAATTTTTAATTAACCTAATGCTGCATCTCAAAGTATTAGAAAAACAAGAGGAAACCAATCTCAAAACTAGAAGGAGGAAAGAAATAATAAATTCAAAAATAAAACTAATGAAATAGAGAATAAAAGAAAAATACAAACGATTAATGAAACAAAGATTGGGCTCTTTGAAAAGCCTTAGCTAACTTAATTAAGAGAATAAGAAGACACTAATTAATAAAGTCAGAGTTTGAAAAGAAAATATCAATATTGACACCACTGAAACTCAAAGGATAATTGATGACTAATATGAAAACTTACACTCCAATAAATTGGAAGATACAGAAGAAATACAAATGGTCAAAAATATATGAAACAATGTTGAACATCCCATGAAATCAGAAAAAAATGATAATTAAAATTACACTGATATTTTATCACACTCCAGTTAGAATGGCAATTATCAAGAATAAAAGTAACAATAAATGTTGGTGAGGATATGGGGGAAAAGGTGAACACATAAATTACTGGTGATAGTGCAAATTGATGCAACCACTTTGGAAAGCAGTATGGAGATTCCTTATAAAACATGAAATGGAACCACCATTTGACTTAGTCTTTCTA
The DNA here is from genome assembly GCF_001458135.2 of Marmota marmota marmota. Classification (NCBI taxonomy): domain Eukaryota; kingdom Metazoa; phylum Chordata; class Mammalia; order Rodentia; family Sciuridae; genus Marmota; species Marmota marmota. Next base: position 8,502,350 of record NW_026000294.1, on the reverse strand, counting down.
CTCTTTGGCTTATACCCAAAAGATTTAAAATCAGCATACTACAGTGACTCAGCATCATCAATGTTTATAGAAACTCAATTCCCAATAGCTGAGCTATGGAACCAACATAGGTGATCTTTAATGGATAAAAGGATAAAGAAAT
>NW_026000294.1:8494313-8502189 GCF_001458135.2 Marmota marmota marmota | reverse complement strand
ATATATATATATATATATACACACACACATGAATATGCCACACTGATTTTTACCTTTACTACTATTTTTTTTCATTCTGATGCATTCTTTAGTGCTGTTTGCCATGTTAAATAAATTCCCTTATTTTAACAGGTTGTGGAAGAGTTTCAGATGAATTTTTGGAATATATTTAGATGATCATGTATTGCTTTTACTTTGTTCTATTTATATGGTGCATCACAACATTCATTTATATATGTTGATTTAACCATTTATTATGAAGATAAGTCTTACTTAGTCATGAACACAATATTTCTATATTCTGCTAGATTTAGTTTGCTAGTGTTTTGTTAGCATTTTTTCATTTATAAGTGATATTTATCTCTAGCTTTTTTCTGTTGTTTTTTGTGGGATGTTAGTGTCAGAGAACACTAGCCTCATAGAATGAGTTGGGAAGTGTTCCCTTCCTTTCTATATTTTAGAAGAGTTTAATAAGACTTATATTAATCATCATTAAATGCTGTTGAAATGCAGTACCAAACACATGTGGCTCTTGTATCTTGATTGTGAAGACTTTATTTCTAATTCAATTTCTGTATGTTTCATCTCATTTTAATTGAGCTATAGTTGACAAATAAAACCTACACATATTTAATGTGTACAATGTGATATATTGATATGCATGTACATTAAAAACAATAAATATCATCAAGGTAATTAGCATATCCATCACTTCAAGCTATCTTTCTGTAGTGGGAAATTTAAGAGCTATTCTTTTAGCCAATTACAAGTATACAACAGTGTATTATTAACTTTAAAGTCATCATGTTATACATTATATCTCCAGAATGTATTCATTTTACATAACTGAAACTTTGTACCTTTCATCCGCATCTTTCCATTTCATTTTCACTGCCATTCCTGACACAACCACAATTCTACTCTCTGATCTTATGAGCTTTATTTTTTAGAATTCACATTATTATAAGGAAGATCATATATTACTTCACATATATAATGTTTTCTAAGTTTACCCATGTTGTCACAAATGGCATGGTTTCCTTCTTTTGTAGGCAGGATATTATTCAATTGCACACACATGCATACACACATATTTTCTTTATCCATTCTTATCTTGATAAATACAATTGTTCCTATATCTTGGCTATTGTGACTAATGTTGCAATGAATTTAATAGGGTATCAATATATTTGGCATACCAATTTCATTTCCTTTTGATTTATGAGCAGAAGTGGGATTGCTGGTGCATATCTTGTTAATTTTTGAGGAACTTACACATAGTTTTCATAGTAGTTTTTCTAATTTATATTCACACAGGGTGGATCCAAGGGTTCCCTTTTCTCCACAATCTCACTAACATTTATTTTAACTTGTCTTTGTGATAATTGACATTCTAACAGGTATGAGATAATGAGCATTTGTGGCTTTAACTTGAATTTTCCTGATGATAGTGAGGTGGAATATTTTTTAAATATTTATTTTGATATATTTTCTTTGAGAAATATCTTTCTGGTCCTTTGTTCATATTAAGTTTGGTTGTTTTCTTGGTATTTAATAAGATTTCCTTATATATTTTGGCTATTAATCTCTTATCAGATGAATGGTTTGTAAATATTTTCTCATGACTTTCATTCAGATATGTTTTTTTCTTTTGTAAGTTTTTTTTATGTAGTTTCATTTGTCTGTTTTTGTTTATGTTGCCTGTGCTTTCATGATTATATTGAAAAACAACTTCTCAGACCAATTACAATAAGCTTGTTTGCTAAGTTTTCTTCTAGTGGTCTTATAATCTTAGGCCTTACATTTACTTACATAATACATTTGGTCTTGATATATTAAAAAAGGGGTCCCATCTCATGTTTTTGCATGTGGTTACCCAGATTCCCTAAAACCGTTTAATGAAGAGCTTTCCCTCCAATTGTATGTTCTTTGTAGCTTTGTTGTTTGAGATTTATTAACTGTAAATATATTAATTTAGTTCTATTTTTTCCATCATCTTTCATTGGTCTGAGTATATGTTTATGCCATCATTACACTGGTTTGATTACTATAGCTATACAGTACATATTGAGATTAGATAGAGTGATGTCTTCACCATTCTTATTCTTTCTTAATATTTCAATAGTAATACTCCATTTTGTATTCATAACATATTTTCTTTATCCATTTATCTGTCAAAGGATACCTAGGTTGGTTCCATAGCTTTGCTATTGTGAATTGAGCTGCTATAAACATTCATTTGGCTATGTCACTGCAGTATGCTGCTTTTGAATCCTTTAGGCATATGCCAAGGAGTGGAATATTACTTAGCCATAAAGAAAAAATGAAATTATGGCATTTGCAAGTAACAGATGGAACTGGAGACTATAATGCTAGGTGAAATAAGCCAGTTCGAAGAAACCAAAGGCCAAATGTCCTCTCTGATATATGGATATTAACACACAGTAAGGCAAAGAGGGAAGAGTAGAAGTGTATTGGATTAGACAAAGGGGAATAAAGGGAAAGTATGATGGGATTAGGAAAGACAGTAGAATTAACAGACAAAAGTTTCCTATGTTCATATATGAATACATGACCAGTGAATATCCACATTATGTACAAACACAAGAATGGGATCCTAATTAGGGTAAGATATATTCCATGTGTATATAATATGTCAAAAATTATCATGTATACTAAAAAAGAACAAATATATATTTTTATGAAAAAGAAAATTCAGCTGAAGGGATTAAAAAATACTTCAGTAGTTATTTGTGGTCTGGGGCCTGGAGACTAGGTCGACAGGAAAAGATATGGTTCCAGGATTCAATTAAGTAGGCCTAGTTCTTGGGTATATAGCAAATTGTGTGCTCATTTCACTTCCCCTAAATGAAGGGTAACACTGACCATTATGAACTGTACAGATTTGATGAAGAGAACCTGAGGATAAAGTTTAACTACCATTACTACTCTCTTCAATGCAACTTTTCTTATTTCTGTGATCAACCTGGGTATTGTAGTCTCTTGACCAGATTTCTCAAATCTTGTGAAGGCATTCTCCTGCGTGGATGGTTTTCAAATTGATGTTTACATGATGGGATAAGTACTGGAAACACCTGTTTTATCATCTTGTAACTTTATTTTCTTCCTTTATTTGTATCTTATTTCCAATAAACTCCTGTTCTCTGCAGATCTTATGAGTGGTTTTGTCTCTTCAACCTCTCTGTACTTATTGTAATTCTATTCAAATTGTGTGATTCTTTTCATGTTCATTTTGGTAATTTTTGTATTTTGGAAACTTGTTCATTTACACAGTTACTCATAAGACTCCCTTATAAATATTTCTCTCTTTTAAGGTTAGTGGTAATAATTCCTCTGTAACTTCTGATTTTTTTTTTTTTTTTTGCAATTTGAATACTTGCCTCCTTTTCCTCTTCATCAGTTTCACTAAGTTGTCAGTTTTGTTGCTGTTTCAAGAAAAAGATTTTTTGATTGTTGTTTTTCTTTATTTTTTCTCCATTCCATTTGATTTCTTTTGACTCTAATCTTTGTAAGTTTATTTTACATTGCTTGCTTTTAATTTGTGCTTATTTTATATGTTCTTAGGAATAAGTTAACAGGTAATTGATCTATAATTTTCCTTTTTAATACATATGTTTGAAAATCAAAATTTCCTTTTGAGCACTGCTTTGGATACATCCCTTAGGTTTTCATTTGTGGTATCTCATTTGCATTAATCTCTATGTATTTACTAATTCCCCTCTTCATTTTTTCTTTTACTAATTGATTTAAAGGCATGCTTATCTACATAAATTTTTTAATGTTTTAAATTCCCTTCTGTTATTGGCTTATTATTTTATCCCATTACAATTGAAGAATGTATTTTATATATTATTTAAATATTTTTATGTTTGTTGAGATTACTTTTATGGCTGCATATATGATATATGTTAGAGAACATTTGATTTTCACTACAGAAAAAAGTGTTTTGCTGATATAGGGTAACATGTTATACAGATGCCTATTCATACAGTTGGTTTATGATTTGTAGTTTTGTTCAATTCTTCTACTTCCTTGTTGATTCTATTATTGACTGAATTTTATCCCTGGAAAAAACACCTGGTTTATTAAACAGCTGCTCATTGAAAAGAAGGTATTACTAATGTTTAGGAAGAATCACTGCAGGGTATGTGAGGAAATTCTATCATGATGTCATAGATTGAGCCTATGAAATGAGAGATTCTAGGTTGTTTGGGAAATAATATGAGTGTTATAGGAGGAGGTCATTTTTTTGCTGCATTCTGATCCCATATTTGGAACATTTTTTTTTTCATTTTGAAAGGTTCTCACTAGGAAGTAGTCCAGGTTCCTGTAATCAATACTTCTTGCTAGCTGTAGAATTCATGACAGGATTTTTTGTTTGTTTGTTTTTTTTGTCTGTTGTTTTTCCTTTTAAAAAAAATTAATTTTATATTTTACACAAATAAAACACAACTTTTCATTTCTCTGGTTGAACATTATGTAGATTCACATGATTTTTAACATTCATACCTGTGCAGAGGGTAAAATGTTCATCTCATTCCACCATCTTTCCCCCAACTCTCCCTCCTCTCCTCTCCCTCTGGTCTGCTCAATCCAAAGTTCCTCCATTCTTCACTTGCCTCCTTCTATTATAGATCAGCATACACTTATCAGAGAAAACATTTGGCCTTTGTTTTGGGGGGGATTGGCTAACTTTGCTTAGCATGATATTCTCTAACTCCATCCATTTACCTGTTAATGCCATTATTTCATTCTTCTTTAAAGTCTGAGTAATATTCCATTGTGTGTACATCCCAACATTTCTTTATCCATTCATCTATTCTGGGGTGTATTTGGCTAAAACAGCAGTGAACAGGTTGATCTCACAGTGAATAACTGACATATTTTGTTTGCAAAAAGCCCTTCCAAATGCCTTATATTAATGAAGAATTATCTGTTTGTGCTCTTTTAATGATTTAATGTCTTAAAATATTTTACATGCTTACCAAATTTTCAAAGCAATAAGTACTTGATGGAAACATAAGAGATCTGGCATTGAGCTTCAACAATTCCACAAATACCTCTGTGACCCTTTGCAAGCACATAATCAATTGGGGACTTCAGTTTTCCTATTTATTAAGTGGATGGTTGATTGAATACTTTCCAGAAGCATCTACACCATTTTTATTCCCCAACTTCCACCTTATCTTATTAGTTCTTCTTATTGATTGCTCTTGAAAGCACTCTGAGATTGTTCCATGGAATAGATCTACAGGGCATGCAGATAACCATAAAACTGATTCCAAAAGAAAACTTCCTATATCTTGCAATTTGACCCATGGAGATATCAAACAGTACTAACCCCAAGCACAGCGTCCTCCTGTTCCTCGCAGATCTCCATCTCATCAAATAGCCCAACTAGTGGCTTCTTCTGGGATTTAATGCTGCTGTGAATCAAAAGAAGAGTTTATTTAATTTTCCAGCATTATAGTTAATTTTATAAATTAAAATTTATTTTATTAATATTACATTTAATTGATATGTAGAATCTTGGATATCATTAAGATGTTAAACTAGAAGTTCCCAATGATCATTATCTCCTACAAGAAGGATGTAAATAGCAAATAAACAACAGTTTTGTCACAATAAAGGAGATCATTAGAGCACAATAAGGGTGCGTAAAAACCCTGTGAAGCAGAGAATGAAAGGCAATGGCTTGACTCCAACAATGCTTCCTCCAAGTAAGGATCATTTGAGAACCAGGAAGAATTTCTAACTGTAGAAAAGGTAATCAGGAGTCCCAAAGCACCATCACAATGGCAAAAATATACATGTAGCTTTTGCTAATGGATAACCATATAATATTCACAGGCCCTGAGAACCATTTGGAGAATTGCCTGGAGTTCATATATTTGTTCTACTGAAGACAGAAAACACATGTTCTGTGCCATACCCCTTGTCCCAAGCTGCTACTATGCTATGTCATATTGAAACTGGAGCTACTGCTGCACTGTGTCCTGCTGTAGGAATAAGTAGACTTTATATCATTTCATCTCTGAGGCTCTGCTGTCATTGCACCATGTCTGCATACATGATAATAATACCATTCATAGTTAAAGTTCATATGCCTTCTAGCTTCATGTGCCCTGGATACTACTCTATCTGTACCATCCCAGTTAATTAATGGTTTTCTTCACTACAGAGCCTTGTTCAATTAAGCAGCCGCAATCCTTCCAAATATGAACCAAAATAGTGAACTTCACCATGGTAAATTGGTACTATGGTTCAGAGAAGCATTCACAACCTTTGTGATGAGCCCATGTGGCACTCAAGCCAGGAATAGGAACACCATCTAACAAAAACAAAAAGTACCTAAGCCAGTGATACAAATTCCCTACTCCCAGTATGTGAACCAATGTTTCACTCCAAGAGAAATGGAGCTTTAGCTCAGGGGAGCAGCTACAACCCTGGTACCCAGGCCCATACAATACTCCGCACCAAAGCCAACACACCCTGCCTAAATGACACTATAGGATTCATCTTCAGGTGAAATTCTTTCCCACAAAAAGCTGTTCCATAAAACTGGAAGAGGCATCTATTCTATCAGATGTGCAAATTTCAACATATGGACACAAGCAACATAAAAAAGTAAAGATAGAACTACCTAAACAACACAATAATTCTCCAGTAACTGACCCCAAAGTAAGTGAAAATTTATGTAAAGCCTGAAAATGAATTCAAAATAATTATCCTAAGGAAATTCAATGATATGTAAAAGAAAATGGATAGTTGAAACAAATCAAGTAACAGGTTCAGGTGCACTGAACAAAGAAGAAAGTACATGGGAGCAATGCTGGTTGTAGCATTGACAGTGATTTACAAGAGGGAGGGACAACATAGAAAGAGGAATACCATGAACAGATTTGGTATGAAAAAACCTGAGATCATCAAAGAAGCCTGAACTTAACAGACACAGAGGCTATATCATAAACTGGTCCTTAAAAAGTGCTCTGTATTTCTCAGCTGGCAAATGGAGAGCTGAGGTGGCATCCATTTTGAAGCAGCCATGCTGTAACTTGCTGCTGTGGAATCCTGGGAGATCATAGCGAACATTGCCATAGTACCCTGGCAAGCCCTGACTTGTGGCCTAGGGTATACCTAGAAGATTATGATTAAAATGGCCACAATTCAGGTTTTACTCAGGAGGAACCAAGTCAGAAAAATGAAGAGGAGATTTTCTCTTGAGTCTGGTGGCTTATGTGAACAGTTCAAAAATGTTGAGAATCTGAACAGGTGGGTGTTCTAAACTCTCAGGTTCTCAGCCTGGGAAATAGTCTTCATGGTCAGCAGAGTGTGAGGTGGTTTGGCTTCCTTGCCCCATGAATAGAATTCCTAGGAGATTCCTTATCCAGATTCCTAGCAGAGATAAACATCTATCTGGGGCCCTAGTGGTGTGTTTACCTAATATGTCCAAAGCCGATACCAACAAAACCTCTAATGCCTGATTAGACCCAGACTCAAGCAGCCAGAATTCTCCACATAGAATTCTGCAGCAGCTCAGGACCAGATGGATTCTCAGATGAATGTTTTCAGTTCTTTAAAGAAAAAATAATAATCCTCAAATCATTCCATGAAATGAAAAATTATGTAACACTTTCAAATTTATTCTATCAAGCCTATATTTCAGTCATACTAGAACCAGATAAGGACATATAAATAGATTAAGCATGAAAATCACTTATTCAGCTCAATAGATGAAATAAAGCTTTTGAAAAAAATTACCACCCATTCATGATAAAAACACTGAAGATATGAGGAACAGAAGGAACCTACCTGAACATCAGAAAGGGTTGATACAAAAAAAAAAAAAAAACAA
>NW_026000294.1:8458765-8494288 GCF_001458135.2 Marmota marmota marmota | reverse complement strand
AAAAAAAAAAAAAAAACAACTCAACACCATACTCATAGTAAACAGGGAAAACGGAAAGCATTTACTTAAAAATCAAAATCTGGGTTAAGTCAAGGATATCCACTCACCACTCCTATTTAATATAGTTCCAGAAATTCTGGTCAGAGCAATTATGCAAGTGAATGGGGAAAACAAGAATAATAAGATGAAGTGAAATCATCAATGTTTGCAGATGACATGTTCCTATAATTAGAGGATCCAAACACTACACCAAAAGACTACAAGAGATAATAAATAAATTCACCAAAGTAGCAGGTTACAGAATCAATATAGAAAAAATCAATAGCTTTCCTATAACAATGAATTCTGCTGAGAAAAAAAAAAATCAGGAAAACAATCCCATTCACCATACCCCCAAAACATTAATAAAATGCCTAGGAAAAAAACCTAACCAAGGGGGTCAAAGACCTACATGATGAAAACTATAGAACATTAAAGAAAGAAAATGAACAAAACACAAGAAGATGGAGAGAACTTTCATGTTTAAGGACAGGCAGAAAAAATCTTGTTAAAATGGCCATATTACCACAAGCCGTATACAGATTGAATGAAATCCCTCTCAAAATACTAATTATATCCTTTACAGATCTAGAAAAGGCATTCATAGAAAACACATAAAATTCATGTGGAAGGGGCTGGTGTTAGGGCTCAGTTGTAGTGCACTTGTCTGGCATGTGTGAGGCACTGGGTATGATCCTTGGCACCACAAAAAACTAAATAAACAAATAAAAGTATTGTGCCAATCTACAATTTAAAAAATATTTTAAAAACCTTCATGTGGAAGAATAAAAGACCACGAATAGCCAAAGCAATTCTACACAAAAATAGCAATGCCAGAGGCAACAAAACACCTGACTTTAAATTATAATAGAGAGCTATAATAACAAAAACTGCATGGTAATGTCATGAACACAGACACAGCAAAATAATATAGAAGAGAAGACACACAGAAATTCACACAGATACAGTTATCTGATCATTGACAAAGTGGCCAACAACGTATATTACAGAAAAGAAAGCCTTTTTAAGAAGTACTGCTGGTAAAACTGGTTATCCATATCTAGAAGAATGAGTTTTTACACTCTTACCTCTCACCCTGCACAAAATTAACTCACAATGGAACAAAAATCTAGGACTCAGACCAGAATCTACGTAACTCCAAAAGAAAATATAGGGTCAACACTACAACTTATAGGGACAGGCAACAACTTTCTCAATAGGAACTCAAAGCTCAAGAAGTAATATCAAGTGTTAATAAATGGGATGGAATCAAATCAAAGCATCTACACAACAAGAAAAAATTAGGAATGTGAAGAAAGAACCTATAAAATGTCCAAAAATCTTTACTAGCTACTGTTCTGACAGAGAATTAATATCAGGAATACATGAACTCAAAAACCTTAACACCAAAAAATAGTCAAACCAATAAAAGGGAAAATGCAATAAATAGACACTTCTCAAAAGAATGGCCAACAAATATATGAAAAAAAGTAATATCATTATCAATTAAAGAAATGAAAATCAAAATGACACTGATATTTTATTTAACACCAATCATAATGGCAGTCATCAAGAATACAAACAATAAATTCAAGAAAGAATAGTGAGAGAATGGAATTGTTTTACAGTTATGGTGGGACTATAAATTAGTGCAAGCATGAGGGAAAACAGTATGGAGGTCCCACAAAATACTAGGCATGGAACCACAATATGACCCAGCCTACCCTTTCCTCAGTATTTATTCTAAAGAATTAAAGTCATGGGCTGTATTTGTAACTCAGTGGTACAGTGCTTGACTAGCTTGTATGAGGCACTGGGTTCAATATTTAGTATTACAATGATGTCATTTTATTTGGCTTCTTTTATGTTTTAGCTGAGTTTTTCCAATTATTTTGATAAAGAATAAAGACAAATTTCTTCTCAACTTTAAAAAATACTCAGTATCACATAAAAATAAATAAAATAAAGGTATTGTGTCCATCTACAACTATTATAAAACAATTTTTAAAAAGAATTAAAGGTATCAAACTATAGTGATAAATGCATACCCATGTTTATAGTAGCACAATTCATAATTACCAGACTATGGAACCATCCTATGTATCCATCAACAGATACATGTATGAAGAAAATGTGGTATATATACATAATGGAGTTTTATTCAGTAATGAAGAAAATATGAGTTGTAGAAAAATAGATAGCATTGAGAACATTATGTTAAGTAAAATAAGCCATACTCAGAAGTTTGATGATTATATATTTTTTGTTCCATTTGTGGAAGATAGAGAAGAAAATAGAAAAGCAAAGTGGGGGTTATCTCATGGAAATGAAAGGGAAATTAGTAGAACATAGAAAAAAGACCAAGGAATTGGAGAAGGAAAATGAGGGGGAAAGCTCTGGAGAGTGACATTGACCAAATTATATTACTAGTGTGTGCATCTGTGGAAGAATTTTTTTTTTCATGAAAATGTCAAGCAAAGGAGAGCAAATCAGCTATGTATTCATCAGATAAAATATACCTCAAGCTGAGAATCAAGATAGTGGAAAAAGGAGGTCAACTTCCAGGCTGCTCTGTGGCATAAAACCAAGAAAGCAGGTAGGCAGATTCTCAGTAAGGCGGGGTGAAACAAAAAAAAGGGGGGGACTTCGTTGGGAATCAATACTGGATATTCAAAGCAGATTGGAAACTTGGGAGGTTGGACATAAATAGAATAAGGAAGAAATCCCTCAACTCACTGCTACTGTTGCTGCCAGCACCTTTGCAAGTGAAGTGGAAGGATAGGAGATTAAAGGGAACCCACATTTTCAGGAGGCCAATGATGTGTCTTGTCACAGCAAGATAAGAGATCAAAGACACTGCTGGTTGGACCCAGAAATTGTGCTGCACAATGCTCTCATGCTGGAAAGAAGCCCTGTCTCTCGTGGCACCCCACTGAGAACAGAGGAAGAAGCCATCTTATAGATGTACACTGGAGACCAGTGGCTGTGGGTGCTGACTCTTGGCAATCCAGAGCTGTTTCCAAAAAAACAGGCCTCACAAACCCATGCCCCACAGTATAGAACATGTCTAAGAGGTCAGGAGAAAATCAGATATGGAGAGGGTTTCTCACAGAGATATATGGATTGTGTAAACCTACATGGCTTCCCTCTCCTTGTGGAGTCCTGTGACTTGCAGTACAGGCTGGGAGGGGTGAGTACAGCCCAGAATTCAAAAGGGTATGGGTTGGAGTGATTGAGTTTGGGGACTGAACCTGAGTCCAGTAAAGGTGAGGCTCGTGGGTGATGGAGGGGAAAAAAAGATTGGTTTTTCTGTTGTAAGATAGAACCCAAAGGAGATTCTTACAGTGCTGTCTCTCAGCATGGACTTGCAGCTTCTGAGCCCTGAGGTGCACTGATTTAAAATCTTCAGACCAATTGCCTTTCAACAACCAAGAGCCTATCAAGACTTAAACCTTGCATTCAGGAGCTCTGCCTATGGAAACTCCTCTCACAGAACTATAGTGAGACCATCCTGAGGGCATACAGTGTCTCCATCCTACTCTAACTAACATGGCTGAAGAGGGAAACTGAGAATTTCTGAACTCCAACTGGCAACTTGATGAACAACTTAAAAGAGGAAGCATTTGACAGCAGCCAGTACTTTCATACTCATGACATACCTCAAGAAGATGGAAAGTAAGACATTTAGGAATAAATGATGAACCCATATTCCCACTGACAATTGTTAGCTAATGGAACAGAAAAAAATCTTAATATTTCATTGAGAACTATTTTTTTCTATGTAATTGTGAGGTGGATGATATATTAACACATGTACACATTTGTCTCTTTTTTTCTACTTTCTAAAATTTTTTGAAGGCAGATAATTTTCAAGGATATTTTTAGGGATAGGATGCTTGACTAGTATGTTTTGGTTTTGTTTTATATATAAACTGTGTGTGTGTGTGTGTATTTTTTATCAGTTATCTGTTTCCCTTGATTATTTTTATCACTTTTAGTCTGCTAACATCCAAACTCTATTGATCTCTCTTTAACTCTTCCTATTTTACTTCTACTATCTTTCTCCTTCCCCCGTAATCATCAAATCCTACATATCTTCAATTCCTTCCCTGTTCACCTTTCAAAATTGCAAACAATTTTGCAAATTTACTCTTTCTACATTGGTCAATAGCTGATTATATAATATCTGCTTATTGTGACAATTAACATTATAAATGTCATAGCAGGACTTATTTGTTTTAATTCTGTATATAATCTGCATTGGTTGCTGTTATTATTTATCTCCCTTTAAACTGTGAGTTATTGTAAAACTTCAGGGACATTTTAAGTTTACAACATAGAAACTCTGCTGCCTCAGATCCATATTGTTAGATGGGTAGACACAAAAACAACATGAAAAAGGAAGGGAACAAACTATCCCAAACAAACCAAAATATGTGAATAACATAATGCACTGACACCACAGTGGGAGAAATGTCAGAGAATGAATGTAGACAATTCATAGTTAAAGTGACCTGTGAGGTAAGAGATGATGTAAGGATAGAAATCAGAGAGAAAAAAACAGAAAATGAAAGATAATTTCAACAAAGAAATATGGATTATGGAAAAAATTAAACAAATCCTCAAAATAATGGAATCAATAAAACAAATTAAAAATCCAAAGTAAAGCATAACCTACAGACAACACCATTGATTTATTGGAATAAGTAAATCAAATTAAAAATTTCAATGGAAAAACATCATCAAAAGAGAACACCAACAGAAAACAACATTTCAAGCAATGAAGACAAACCATGTAATCTTGAAAATAAAGTTGACTATGTAGAAAAGATGTTGAGACCAGGAAAAGAACTTTCAAGAAATAAAGAACAACATGAAAAGACCAAATTTAAGATTAAATATTGGGATAGGTAAAGGTTTGGAAAGAACATACAATCTTTTCAATGAAATAGTATCAGAAAATATCCTAAACTTTAAGCATGAAATAAAAAAAATAAAATACACTTGGCTTACAGGACTCCAAATATACAAAACTACAACACACCCACAAGAAGGCACATTATTAAGAAATGCCTAATATACAAAATAAGGAGAGAATCTGAAAGGCCCCTCAAGAAAAACAACAGGTTATATCTAGAGGGAAACCAATCCATATTTCAGCTGATTTCTCAACCCAAAACCTAAAAGCAAGAAGGTCTTGAATAATATATACCAAGTTCTGAAATAAAATGGATGCCAACTGAGAATACTATATCCTGTGACATTAAGCTTCAGTTTTGATGAAATTAAAATCTTCCATGATAAACAAAAGTTAAAAGAATTCACAACTAGAAAGGCTGCACTACAAAACATATTCAATAAAATATTTCTTAAGGAAGAAATAAAAAATAAAATTGGAAAACCAGCAAAGGGAGGAACTACACTAAGACAATAGTTAATCAAAGGAGAAATTAATTCAAATTAAACCAGAATAAATCAAAAGCACAGAGAATAAAAATCATTTCTAAATAAAATTGAATGTAAATATCTTAAACTCATCAATCCAAAGACAGACTGGTAGATTGGACTAATAAACAAGAATAGACAATATGCTGTTTCCAAGAGGCTCACCTAATAGGCAAAGACATCCACAAAATGAAATTAAAAGGATGGGAAAAATATAATTCATTCATGTTTTTCTCCCAAACATGTAGAAACAAACAACAGTTTTTATCCTCATATGAGTTAAAGTAAAATTCAAGTCAAAGATAATCAGAAGGAACCAACAAGGACATTTCCTATACTTAAGGTAATTATCCAACAGCAAAAATCAACAATATAAATATTCATATAGCGTACATTTCTTATTAAAACACTTAGCAAAATTAGGGATGTTAGGAATATTCCTTAACACTTTAAAAGCTATATGTGTCAAAACCAAGGCAAACATCATGCCAAAGGGAGAAACCCTGAAACATTCCTTCTCAAAACTGAAACAAGACAGAGATGTCCTCTTTCCCTTTTTCTATTCAATGCGGACCCTGAAACTAGCCAGAGTAATGAAACAAAAGAAAGGAATTAAAGAATATGTATAGGAAAAGAAGAGCTCAAACTATACATATTTGCAGATGACATGATTCTATATTTAGAAGATCCAATAAACTCCACCAGAAAACTTTTAGAACTCAAAGTGAATTTGGCAAAGTAGCAGGACAAAAAAACTAAAACCCATAAATCAATTGCATTTATATACATCAGTGATGAATCTACTGCAAAATAAATTAGGAAAGCTATCCCATTTACAATGTCCTTAAAAATTAAATACTTGATAATCAATCTAACAAAAGAGTTGAAAGATCTATAAAATGAAAACTACAGAAACTTTAAGATGAAGAAGACCTAAGAAAATGGAAAAATCTCCCATTTTCTTGGATAGGCAGAGTGAAACCAGCACATATGACTTGGTTATACCAATCCTAGGGATATATCCAAATGAGTTAAAATCAGCATACTAGAATGACGTAGCCATAGCAATGTTTATAGCATCTCAATTCACAATAGCTAAGCTATGGGACCAACCTAGATGCACTTCAACAGATGAATAGATAAAGAAAATATGGTACTTCTACACAATGAAATATTATTTAGCCATAAAGAAGAATGAATTTATGATTTTGCTGGTAAATGAATGGATCTGGAGACTATCGTGCTAAGTGAAATTAGCCAATTCCAAAACACCAAAGGTCGAATGTTTTCTCTGATATGTGGATGCTAACACAAAACAAGGGAGAGGAGGGGATGTACAGAAGTTCTGTGGATTAGATCAAGGGGAATGAAGGGAAGGCAGAAGGGATGGGAATAGGAAAGACACTAGAATGAATCTGACAAACTTTCATATGTATAATATATGAACATACCACAATGACTTTCCACATCATGTACAACCACAAGACTGGGATCTCAATTAGAATAATATATATACCATGTTTGTATAAATATGTCAAAACATACTCAGTTGTCATGTATATCTAAAAAGAACAAATAAAAAGTAAACTATAGAAAAAAATATACCTCAGGCCAAAAATGTTAAAAGAGACATGGAAAATCATTTTTTTAATGAAGAAGAAGTCAAGTTATCAAAGACATAACAGTTATAAATTTATATATACCGAATATTCAAGCACCTAAATAAATGAAATAGTTATTACTGGAAGTTAAGAAAGGAACAACAATACAGTAATAATGGGTAACTTCAATTTCCCACTTTAAACACTGACAGAACACTGTAAGATTTTACTATTTTCTTTTAAAGGAAATATTGGTCTTTTACTTCACTTTAGTCCTAGTAGAAAAGACAAAGAACTTTCAATTCAACAGCAGTAGAATAATTATTCTTGTTTAGTGCATATGGAACATTCTTCAGGATATCAAATGTTAGATCACAAAAAGTGCAAGGTGATAGATATGCTTATTATCCTGAATTGATCACTTTCCAATATAAACATGAATTAGAAGATGGTATTTTTCCTCATAAATATGCAGAAGTATTATGTCATTCAGAATAATTTAAAAAAATAAAAAAGCACAAAATGTGTTGATACTTGAAAGAAGGCAAATTATGTCAAGTATTGTTTTCTATTTCACCAGTATAAACTAGAAAACAATAAAATGAGAAATCTTGGAAAAGTCACCAATGTGTAAAAATTAAACCTGATGTTGTAAATGAAGAAATCAAAAGGGAAATAGAAAAATATCATAAGACCAACAACAGTAGAGAGGTATCATATTTAAAACTATGTGATACAAAAAGAGTTCTACAACCGAACTTCCATGAAGAGAAGAATTTCAGTACATTTACCTCAAAGACATCAAAGTTTGAGGTGATAGATATGGTAGTGACCCTAAATTGATCACTACCCAATGTGTATATCAAATAAAAATGTTATTATAGCTCATAAATATGAACAAATATTACTTCAGCCAAAATAATTTTTAAAAATTAAAAAGCACTATTCCTATATGATACAGTAAAAGCAACTCCAAGAGGAACATTTATAGCAATCAATCCCTGAATTATAAAAAAGGAAATATCCCAAATGTATAGCCTAATACCACATCTCAAGGAGCTATGAAAAAGAAACTAGCCAAATACAGTGGTGCATGTCTACAATCCCAGTGACTCTAGAGGCTGAGACAAGAGAATTGCAAGTTTGAGGCCAGCCTCAGCAACTTAGAAAGACCCTAAGCAACTTAATGAAACCCTGTCTTTAAATACAAATTTTAAAAAGTGGCTGGGAAGACATCTTAGTGATAATGTACCCCTGGTTTCAGTGTCTGGTACTCCCCCAGTGACAGAAAGAAAGAAAAGAAAAGAAAGAAAGAAAGGAAGGAAGGAAGGAAGGAAGGAAGGAAGGAAGCAAGCTAACTATATCGAATTTGGCAGAAAAGTAATAGACTATAAATTTTATGAAGAACTTGAAGAAAGGAAATAAAGGTAGCAAACACAAAGATGATAAAGGAGATGGAAATGTTTGCTATCATGATTTGATCATTATACTTTGTATACATACATTGAATCATCACATGGTAAGCCATATATATGCAGTTATTATGTGTCAATTTTAGAGAAAGATAATTTAAAAATTAATAAATCAATAGTTGATTTTTAAAAAAATATACCAAATTTCCAAATTATTTCTATGTGAACAAAAAAAGAAGACTCAAAAATTTGGAGACATTATAAGAAAATAACTTGATATGTCAAGAGATATGTAATGTTTTGAATAACTAATAAAAAATTTTAAAAAACATAAAAGAGAACATAAAGGAAGGTTATGAATAATTATATGCCAACAAATAGAATCATCTAAATGAATTGGATAAATTCTAAGAAAAATATGAACCAAATGATTTAATCAGGTGAAGTTCAGAGGCACACACCTTCAATCCAAGCTGCTTGAGAAGCAAAAACAGGAGGATAACAAGTTCAGTACCAGCCCAAGACAATTTAGCAAGACTGTCTCAAAATAAAATATAAAAAGTGCTAGAAATGTAGCTCAGGAAAGAATATCCCTGGGTTCATTCCACAGCAGCACAAAATGAAAAAAAAAATCAGGAGGAAAGAAAATAGTTAAACAGACTGCTGAACAAATAAAAAACATGAGGATATTGAATAAGTAATATAAAACTTCCCAAGGAAAGAAAGGAGCAGATGGCTTCAAGCCTGAGTGTAAGAAGCACTGGATTTGACCCCACCAACGCAAAAATTTCAAAGAATTATTATTAATATATCTTATTTTATAAGACCATCCTTGACTTGATACCTAAGTCAAAGACATTGAAAGACCAAAATTACTGGCCAATATATCTGATGAATATTGATTTAAAAATCCTCAAAATATTAGCAAACATAATGCAAAAACACATTGGAAAGATTATTCAGCACCAAGTGTGATTTATCCCTAAGATGAAAATCTAGTTTAATACATGTAAATCAATCAATGTGACACATCATATTTTATTTATTAAAGGTAAAAGCTACATAATCATCTCAATTGATATAGAAAAGGCATTTAAGAAGTTTCAGTATCCTTTCTTAGTAAAAAAAAAAATCTTAATAGTTTAGGTATAGTAGGAAAGATTATTCAATATAATAAAGTTTATCAATGAAAAAACTCACAGCTTACATCAGTATCAATAGAAAACAATGGTGTGGATATAGGCAGCAATCCTTTACCCTTTCAAATCCCAGAAACAAAGCAGTGAATGAATAACTGATCAGAGAGATGGGTGACAGAGTAAATAGTCTAAAACTCAATAATGGATATTTAAGATTTAGAGGGACTTGATAGTTTGGTTACTGAAGCAGAAAATAAGTTCAATATTTCTTGATCCTAAATATTTTTTATTGGAATTTTCAGGTATACATGAAAGTAAAGTGTATTTTGACACATTATACATACATGGAATATAACTTGTTATGATCCCATTCTTGAGTTGTTCATGATGTGGACATTCATTGTGGTATATTTATATATGTACATATGAAAGTTATGTGCTATTACTTCTACTGCCTTTCCTATTTCCATCACCCTCCCTTCCCTTCATTCTCCTTTGTTTAATCAAATAAATTTCTATTTTTTCCTCTCTCCCTTACTTTATGTTTGTATCCACCTATCAGAAAGAACATTCCGCTTTTATTTTGGAGGATTGGCTTATTTCACTTAGCACAATATTCTCCAGTTCCATTCAATTACCAGGAAATGGCACAATTTCATTCTTCTTTATGGCTGAGTAATATTCAACTGTGTATGTATGCCATATTTTCTCAATTCATTCATCTGTTGAAAGGCATCTAGGTTGGTTCCATAGCTTATCTATTGTGAATTGCAGTACTACAAACGTTGATTTGGCTGTTCCACTGTAGTAGGCTTACTTTAAACCATTTGGGTGGGCGATTATAGCTCAGTGATAGAGCTCTTGCTTCACATGCATGAAACAGTGGGTTCAATCCTCAGCATCACATAAAAATAAATCAATAAAATAAAGGTATTGTGTCCATCTACAACTTAAAAAATAAAAATTTTAAAAAGCCCTTTGGGTATATATATCAAAGAGTACACTCCTATACCTATATAGCATTTTCTTACTTCCTGAATATTTTATTATTTACTTTTTCTTCATTTTGTGCTACTGGGGATTGAACACAGGGATATTCTAATACTGATAACTGGGTCAAATAGTTAATCAAAAACTATTCAGGGTGGGACTAGGAGGGAGGGGTAACAGAGAGAAGATGGGAAAGGAAAAGTCCATTAGCTTACTTCCTCATCAACATCTGGAAAAGAAAACAGACCCACTTAAAATGGGAGAAAAGCAGCAAAGACAGTGGAGGACATCACAAAGTTTAGCCCAAAATGTGGGCTAACCATGTCGCTGGCTATAGACTCTACAAAATGGTAGGTAGCCATTTTGTAGAGTCTACAGCCAGCCACCCACCCTAGAATAAATTAAATCAACACAGCTTCTCCCCACCATCAGATATTAACAATTAAAACCAGGGACAATACTTCTGAAATATGCTGGTAGTCGGAAATTTTAGAGGTATCTCTGCTAGCAGAGAGTCATTTAATCCCCCTCCCCCTCAATGTGGAAAAAGGTAGGGGTGGAGCTGACCCAAGAACAAATAATAGCCGCAACCCATCTCTCTCCCCAAAGCTTCCAAAGGAGCTTAAAGATGGGCCATGTGACATCCTACCACATCATGGTGACAGATAAAACCCCAGTGAGTTTTACCACCCAGGTTTTCACTTATGGCTCACAGAGAGCCTGAAACTATAGACCCCACAGTTGCATAGAGATACTAAACAATTTAGCATCACTCCATAGAAGTCCCAGTGAATGGGGATTAGGTTCACAATGATTCACAACACCCAGCAGCAGGAGCTCCAATACAGGGAGTCCAACTGAAGCTCTACCTAGTCACTGGAATGGTACCAGTCAGAATGGAGGCTTCTGTACCATAGACAACCCAAATAGAGCCTACAGTCACAGGTGACACACTTGTATATAGACAGCAAGCCCTATGCCACTTTAAAGAAGGTCCTGTGGAGGAGAAGTGGGCATATTACTTTCTACAGCAGTCAGTGATAGCCCTGAGTCCTGTAGCCTGTGACTCCACACCCAAAAGAGAGTTAAAAGACACAGCACAGCACTTTCCAAGACTGCAGGTTTGGGCCTCTGGGCTGACAAATAAGAATCAGCTGGTAAGAAACCATAACAACCAGGGAATTTGTTCCTCTATCCATGTAATTACAAAAGGATACACAGCTGGGAGTACCAGCATTATTTATTAAATCAAATATCATTCAGATGCATGGACTGACAGTCCTGAAGATAACTCCAAGCAGTGAGCAGAGAACCACAAGCGTATACAACGGCAGTACATCTTACAAAGATATTTACAAAGGAGGAATCCATAGACACAAGTCAACACCCAACATGACTAGATAAAATCCCACTGACCTGTGACCTGTAGAGAGGGTAGCAGCCCTACAATCCCTCATGAGCCATCTAGTGCCACATCAAACATGCTAAAATAGTTCTACCTTGTACCACTAAACAAAGCCCATACTGGACATGTCAGTGATGGATGCATGGAGCTTTTCCTTAGGAGGGCACATAAGAGTACACCCCCTAACAGGGAATAAACTGTCTTCTATCCCAGAAAATTAGACTTTCTCCTCTAACCCAACAGATAGTAGGAATTTAGAAACATCGAACTTGGAGGGGCCTCCTAGAATTGTTATCAAATATGAGTTGATGTGATCACTACCTCCACATATAAGGAATCATACAAGTAAATGTGAAGAATAATAGGAATTGTATAAAGTTTCAAATCATGATGAAATCCAGAACAGAATGGTTCAGTAAGAAACATCTCCACCTTGGCATGAATTATCATAAATAGCTCTAACATAATTTTGATCTTACATATTCTACATTTCATAATGTATTGAATTGAATATTACCCTTTTATTCCATATTGCATTCTCAATCCATTCAATTATATTTCTTCTAATCTTTTTCTTTTTTGATATTTATTTTTGTTGGTATTTTTAGCTATACATGATAGTAAAATCTATTTTGATAAATTTATACAAGCATAGGATATATCTTATCATATTTAGGACTCCATTCTTGTGGGTGGGCATGATTCTGGCATACACTTAGGTCTTTTCATTTGTACATAGGAAATTAGTTAGAGTGACTTCAATCATTCTCTCTTGGTTTTCCTAGCTCAAGTTTATGCTTCCTCTTCTTAGTCCCACATTTCTATTTATATTACTTGCTCCTGTCTCAAATGCTTCAACCCATCTTATTCTTATTTTTACCATTATATTATTCTTTTATATATTTTATTTTTTCTTTCATTTACCCAATTACTACCACTTTCTCCTTTAACCCCTATATAGTGTATTATGTTTTACTATAGTTAATAGCTTATTTGTAGCCATATTCCAAAACATTTCTACAATTTTATACCAAGATTAAAGGAACTCTGTAGAATACTTTCAACAAATTTTCCTAAGGTTTATTACTACTTGTCTTTGCTCTGAAGTGATTACAGTTGATAGGGTTTAATATCTTCTCTTGTGCTGATAATTGAGAACAGCAAGGGACACATGGTGCATGGGAATATCAATACATGGATATTTGCACAACCTGGTACACTTAAGAAAAAAAACTCAATAAATATTACCTGCAAAAAAGCATAAGAGATAATCATCCCAGCATATGGGAAGACATACAAACAAAATTAAATATTAAGGGAACAAATTACTCCACACAGCCCACACCACTTAACAAATAATTGATCCCACTGACATCAAAGTGAAGAGAATGTTGGGAAAAGAATTAAGAAAGTCCACAGTTAAATTATTCAATGAGATAAAAGGAGATGTAAGGAATCAACATAGAAAATACCAGAAGTGAAAAGTCATTTTAAGAAAGATATAGAGATTCTGAGAAAGAAATATAGATATCTGAGTAATGAAAGACTCAATAAAATAAATTAAAAACTCAGTTTAATGCGTCACTATCTGATTAGACCACATAGAAGACCCATTGTCAGGCCTTCAAGAAAAAATATATAATCTTAAAAATAAAGTCAACAATAAATAAAACATGTTAAAAGATGATGACCAGAATATTCAAGAAATTGGGAATGACATTAAGACAGAAAATATAAAATAATGGGCATAGATGAAGGCACTTAAATACAAACTAAAGGAACACAGAGATTTTTCAATGAAATAATTGAGAAAAATCTTGAAACCTTAGGAATGAGATGGAAATCCAAACACAAGAGGCATTTGGGATCCCAAAGAGGCAAGATTTTAAACAATTCCACTCCAAGATACATTATACTTAGATTATCAGATATACTGAATAAAGAGTGAATTTTAAAGGTCAAAATAGAAAAAGCAACTAGTCACATTTAGAAGGAGCCCAATTAAAAGATAGGAAGGCTAGGAAATATATATAGCAATCCCTGTAAGAAAACAGGTTCTAACCAAAATTCTTATATCCAACAAAAATATTCTCCACAAGTAAAGATGAAATGAAAAACCCTCTATGAAAAGCAGAAACTGAAAGAATATATAATCACTAAGCCTGCACTATGAGACACATTCAATGAACTATTTCAGAGGGCTGGGGTTGTGGCTCAGGGGTAGAGTGCTAGCCTAGCACATGTGAGGCCCTAAGTTGGATACTCAGCACCTCATAAAAATAATAAAATAATAAAGGTATTGTGTCCATCTGCAACTAAAAAAGTGAAAAAAATATTTCAAAGAGAAAATGAAAAATAAATTTGACAGCATATGGATGAAGCTCACTACATGAATAGTCAATTAAAGAGGAATCACATCTAAGTTAAGCATTACATATAAATAAAATTGACATGAAATAATAATTATGTCTTTACATATTCATTACATTATGAATATGTAAATGCTCTGAACTCTACTAACAAACAATAACAACCACAACAAAAATGACTGGATGGACTAAATAAAAGAACCACATTCATGTTGTTCAAAAGAGGCTCACAGGCAAAAACATCCACAAACTGAAGGTAAAAGGGTGGAAAAAAATATGCCATTCAAATGGAAACTAAAAGTAAGCAGGGGTAGCTATTTTCTTATCAGAAAAAGTAGACTTCAAGACAAAATTAATCACAAAGAACAAAGAAGTTCACTTCATACTTGTAAAATGAATTATCCATCATTAACTTATAATGATTGTAAATATTTATGCCCCCATATTTGGTATACCTGTGTAGATAAAATAAAATTTT
Source organism: Marmota marmota marmota (assembly GCF_001458135.2). NCBI lineage: Eukaryota > Metazoa > Chordata > Mammalia > Rodentia > Sciuridae > Marmota > Marmota marmota. The sequence goes on along the minus strand of NW_026000294.1, from coordinate 8,479,410 downwards.
CTCAAATTAAAGAATCAGTAGACAATGATATATTAATACAAGGTGATTTCAATAAATCTCTCACCATAAGATGGGTGTTGCAGAAATGAACTAACTAGATTCTTCAGAACCAAAAATTATATTAATCAAATGACCCTAACAGATGTGTAAAATAGTTCACTCAGGAACAACTGAATTCAACTTTTTCTAAGTGGTACATGGAACATTCCTAAAACAGATCATATTTCAGGGCACAAAATAACCCTTAGGAAATATAAAATTATTAAAAATAACTATTTCCATTATATCAAAAAAGAAAGAAAAGAAATTTAAAATAAAAATAAAAAATAAAAAACTTAATACCCACAGATTAAATAATACACTTTAGGACTAGAACACAAAACAAATCATGGAGAAAGTTTAAAGATCTTAGAAACAAATGAGAACAGAGATAGTATATAACAAGATTTCTGAAACAGTATGAGAGCAGTTCTTAGAGGAAAGTTTATAGCATTAAATTTCCACATTAAAAAAATAGAAATATTGCAAATAAATGATAGACATAAAGGTTCTAGCAAAATAATAACAAACTAATTATAAAGACAAGAAAAGGCAGCCATAATATCAGAGTCAAAATTAATGAAATGGATAATAAAAACCAATGTAAAGGATCAATAAGATGAAGGATTGCTTATTTCAAAAGATAAACAAGATTAATAACACATTGCTAAAGTAACCAATAGTAAGACAGAGAAGAGCCAAGTCATCAAAAATAAAGATAAAAAATTAATTATCATTAAAAAATCTTTTGAAATCTAGAGGATCATTAGAAGTTGTTTTGAAAATTTATACCACTAAACTTGAAAATCTAGAATATATTCACAAATTTGCAGACTCATACAATCTAACCAAATTAAACCATGAGGAAATAAAAAACATAATTAGACCAATTAAGCAATTAGATTAAAGAAGCAATTAGAACCTTCCAATAAAGAAAAGCTCAAGACCAGATGAACTCTCAGGCAAGTTCTACCTGACCTTTAATGTACTAACACTAATCCTTATCAAAATACTCCACAATACAGAAAAGGCAAAAACACATCCAAATCTATTCTAAAAGACAGTATTACCCTAATACCAAAACAATACAAAGACATATCAAGAAAAGATAACTTCAGACCTATATACCTGATTGATATAGATGGAAATAATACTGCTCAAACAGTGGTAAACAATATTCAAAAACACAGCAAGAAGACAGTACCCCATGAACAAGTTGGTTTCATTCTAAAAATGGAAATTTGGTTCAACTTATACAAATGAATATATGTATTTCACCACATTTATAGAATTAAGGACAAAAACCATGATTGTCTCAATAAATGCAGAAAAATTATTTGACAAAACCAAGCAACTGTCCATGTTAAAAAACCTGGAGAAACTAAGGATAGAAAGAACTCACCTCAATGTTATAAAGGGCATAATACAACCCAAGGCCAGTATCATACTTTTTTTTTGAGAGAGAGAGAGAGAGAGAGAGAATTTTTAATATTTATTTATTTTTTTAGTTTTCCGCAGACACAACATCTTTGTGTGTGGTGCTGAGGATCGAACCCGGGCCACACGCCTGCCAGGCGAGCGCACTACCGCTTGAACCATATCCCCAGCCCGCCAGTATCATACTTAACAGAGAAAAACTAAAATAATTTTTATAAAATCAGGTACAAGACACTCTCATAACCCCTATATAATACTGTCCTTGAAACTCCAGTCAGAGAACTCAGTTTTAAAAAAGGAAATTAAAAGAATATGAATATGAAAGGAAGAAATCAAATTATCTCTGTTTGCTGATGACATGATCCTATAACTAGAGGACAGAAAAAAATTCACCAAATGACTTCTAGAACTGATATGTAAATTCAGCAAAGTAGCAAGATATAGGATCAGCACTTATAAATCAATAATGTTACTATAATCCAACACAGATTCAGCTGAGAAAGAAATCAGGGAAACATCCCTTTCATAACAACCTAAAAATGAAATGAAATAACTAAGAATTAATTTAATCAAGGAGATCTCTACAATGAAAATTATAGAACACTGAAGAAATTTAATAAAGACCTTAGAAAATGCAAAGTCCTTCCATTTTCTTCGATAGGCAGAATTAATATTATCAAACTGGGCATATGACCCATAGCAATATACAGATTCAGTGCAATCCCCATGAAAATACCAATGACATTTTTCATAAAACTAGAAAAAATAATTCTTTCCAAATAAATCATTTGGAAGAATAAGAGAACCAGAATAGCCAAAGCAATGCAAGAGATATCAGAATGCTAAATCTCAAATTATGCTACAAAGCTATAGTAACAAAATAGAATGATATTCCCATCAAAATAGTCATAAAGACCAATGGAATAGAATAGAAGATACAACCTCATATAAATACAGCTCTACTACACAGTATAATAGTGCATAAAAGTTGCCTCATGTATCCCAATTGTCCACATAAAGCAAAGGCAGGAGATATCTTGAGGTAATGGTGTTATGTCAGCAGCTACAGGAACCCGGAACCAGGAAATTTGAGCTGGGTCCAATTCATGGTCCTGGCAGACACCTTCCATGTGACCTAGACTGTGCCTAACAAACCAACAGCAAAATAGGCATTGAGAATATTTTAACCAGGAAAATACAAGTCAGAGAGGCCGAGGAGATCCAAAGCTCTGCTGCCTCTTTGAGTCTGGTCGCTTTCAGGACCAGCTTAAGCAGGTCGGGAACTTTAATGTGCAAGTGGGACTATGCTCTAGGACTAAGCCTGGAAGCCTAAAAAGGGTGCCTATGGATAACAGAAGCCATGAAGGATTGATTGGCTCCCTCAACCTATCAGTGGAACACTGGGAAAGCTCTTAGGTTACAGACTTACACCACAGATGGGCAACTGCTGGGCCCTGGAGGTGTGTTGATTTAATATCTTCGGAGCAGTCATCATTCAACAAAGTCCCTAAGTCCTGACTAGACCTAAGTCCTGCCTTCAGGAACTCCACATGCAGTAATTGCTCTCGCAGAATTCTTCAGGGACTTCACCTTAGGAGTGCATACTTGGTGTCAAGGCAGACAAAACCCTGCTGACAGTATTTCCCATCTCACCATAACTTAAAAAGGGAAGCTGAGAATTTTTAATGCCAATGGCTATTCGTTGGGCAACACAAAAAGAGGAAGGGTTTGACAGCCTTCAGCCTCTACTCTTGTGCTCAGTACATGCTTCAAGAAGAAATGGAAAGAAAGATAGTTGGGCACAAAGAACATATGTTCTCATTGACTATATTGACCCCCTCAATGGAAATTGTTGGCAGCAGGTCCACCCTGGCCCCTGGAGCCCTACCTCCACTAGTTTGTTCTGCATGCCAGTGTGGCCAGCTCACAAGGCCATGGCGAACTTGCGGTTTTTCTGTTCCTGCTTGTCCGTCTGAGACATATGTATCCCACAGGAATGTCTTGACCTTTTCTGGTCTGATGGACTTCTTGTTAAGGGAGGTTTCGGTACCTGACAATAATAGATGTTGAAACTAAATTTCTCCCCCCTCCCTCCTGCTTTTGGGTAGTTTTCCACTTCTGCTGCTTGGGGATAAAAGAAAGTGTGTTAGCAATAAAGTGTGTGACTCCTGGATGAAGAACCTTGGTGTCCTGTGTGTCTTTTAACCTCGCCGTCCCTCGCCGGACTCGGCTCCCTTGGCCGGACGCGGCAATGGAAATGATTCCTCAACCTTTCATCAAATGAGAGGATTTTTTTCTTTTTAAAGATTAAATGGTATTTTTATGTATATATACCACATTTCCTTTATTCATTCATTCATTGATGGACCCTTTGGTTGATTCCATATACTGGCGATTATTAATAAATGCAGCAATTAACATGGAGTGGAAATATCCCCTCAACATACTGATTTCAGTTCCTCTGAATATTTTCGTAGAAGAATTGACAGGTTCAATGCAAATCCCTATAAAAACTCCAATATTTTTCACATAAATAGATAAAATAATCCTTAAACTTGTATGAAACCACAAAAGACCCCAAATAACCAAAACAATATTGATATAAAAGAAATAAGTTGGAGGCATCACACTCCCATTTTCCCAAAACATAATAAAGTGATTATAATTTAAGCAACATAGTACTATCATAAAGCAGATACGATGACCAATGGAACAGGAAATAAGATGCACATTTATAGTCAATTGGTTTTCAACAGAGGTGACAAGAATGCATACTGGGGAAATGACATTCTATTCAATAAACATTGCTGGGAAAACAAGAATGAAATTGGATCCTCGTATCATATTATATACAAAAGTCAATTCAAAATGTATTAGTCTTGGGCTGGTGTTTTAGCTCAGTGGCCGAGTGCTTGCCTTGCACATGTGAGGCACTAGGATTGATCTTCAGCACCACATAAAAATAAATTAAAAAATGGTTAGTCTTAAATATAAAGCATGAGCCTATATTACTAGAAGCAAACAAAGACGAAAAGCTATAGAATATTGTTCTATGCAATAATTTTATGGGGTATAACCCTGAAAGCCCAAGCATCAAATGTAAAAATGTAATAGGTAAATGGGATTATAGCAAACAAAACAAACCAATAAAAAGAAAGAAAGAAAGAAAGAAAGAAAGAAAGAAAGAAAGAAAGAAAGAAAGAAAGAACCTTGTGCACAGAAAAGGAACCTACAAAATGAGTAATATGTCCAAGTCATATATCAGATGGGTGTCGGTTTCCAAAATATAGAAGGAATTCAAACAATTTTATAAGAAGGAAAAATAACATGATTTAAAAATGGGCAAAGGACCTGACCAGAAATTTCTCATAAGAAAGCACACAATAGGCAACAGGTAAATGAAAAATAGCATCATTATTCACTATGGAAATCAAATTAAAACCATAATGACATATCACCTAAAACCCATTAAAATGTGTTTTAACAAAATAAGGAAAGACGTGTTTAAGTGAAGATGAGTACAAAGGAACTCTTGTGCATTGCTTGTGGGAATGTAACAGTGTATCCTTTATTGAATATATATATATATCATACACACACATATTCACACACATATACACACACATATATGGGGTTTTAAAATAGTAATATAGACATTAAGAATTACCATTTTAACCATTTTAAGTATATGGTACAGTGCAATGAAAACATTCACTTTTTTTATGCAATGATTAAAGCCACCCTAGATAGCATCAAGGATACTTGCAAGGTCCATTGTAGAAACAGATATGCAGGAACTTTAGACAAGGGCTTAATATAAAGCTTAAGACCACCTCCTTTCATTGTCTGCATCTCAGGTACTTCTGTTGATTACAATGGATTCCCTAATGTATTTCACTGTTCAAAGTTTTCAAAAAATACCTCAAAGGAGTAAAAAGAGAATTTTGCACTTGATAGGAAGTATAGAAGAGCAATTAAGACCATGAGTTCTAAGAACATTTTGTCTTGGTTTGAATTCTAGATGTGAAGCCTCTGACAAATTTGATAACCTGCCTGTACCTTAGTTTCATTATCAACCTGTTATGAGAAGTACAGGAGCAAATAGTCCCTGGTTAAGTACTTGATAAATATTAGCTGTTAGTGTTGTTACTATTGTTGTTATTGCTGTTGAACTCACACAAAAGCTGTAATAAAACACTATGTAGAGGGCTTCAGTGTGATCCATCCTAAATATTAATTGCTTCATCAATGGTGACTACTGAGCATGCAAATAGGACATTCAGATAATAAGAAAGCTGACAAGATGCTGGAAAATCATTTTAAATGCTTCCAGGAAAGCAAAATGCGGAGAAGATGTTTCACTTTTCTGCTTCATAAAACAATAGGGTTGACAATGAAAGGACCAACCAGTATAAGTGCTGCCAGAGAGAAGTTTCTTACCATGGGAAGAGCTGCTGAAATAAAATACTAGAAAATGCATTGTGAACCACAGTTCAATCCACATAGTTTTTCCAGTTCAGTAGGAAAATGTCACAATTAAACATTTGGGTTCCTATTTTTAAAATTTCAAACTTATAAATTACTTATTTCTGGAATTGTAACATTCTCAGACCCTCAATGATTATGGGTAACTGAAAGTAAGGAAATAGAAAATGAAGATAAAGGGAACTACTGTATTGTTATGATATAATGGAATACTTAATTAAATTGTCTTTTATTTAACTGCTGTATTGTTTTGTCTTTTTGATCCTAACCATTTAAATTGGAGTGAAGTGATAACTTTTTCTAATTTTTAGAATTTTTAAAATTTGTTCTTTTTAGTTATATATGACAGTAGATGTTAAATGATATCTAACTGTTCTTTTTAATTTTATTTTCCTGAGGATTAGAAATGCTGAACATTTTCATATATTAAACATATTGAACATTTTCTCACATTAAACATTTGTATATATCCTTTTCAAAAGTGTCATTTATGCCGATCACTAAAGTTTTAATTATATTATTTAGTTGTTTGTGATTGAAATTTTTGTAATCAATCATTTTCTTTAGTTTTAGTTTTGGTATTAAGTCATTTGCTATTCTGGATTATTAACCACTTATCTGATACATACTTTGAAAATATTGTAGTCCATTCTGGAGGTTGTTTATTTACTTTATTGATCATTTTTAGGTTTTATATTGTTGGGATCCTGTTAAAAATAACCTTTCCTGTTCTAATGTCTTGATGCATTTTCCTTGTGTTTTCTTCTGCCAGCTTTATGGTTTCTAGTTTTATATTTAAGTATTCAATCCATATTAAGTTGATTTTTATGTAAATTTTTTAATTTATATATTACAGAAAAATGCATTACAATTCTTATTACATATATAGAGCACAATTTTTCATATCTCTGGTTGTATACATAGTATATTCACACCAAATCATGTCTTCATACATGTACTTTGGGTAGTAATGATCATCACATTCCACCATCTTTAATTGCCCCATATACCTCCCTTCCCCTCCAACCCCTCTGCCCATGCTCCCATACCCTATCCCACTATAAAGCAGCTTCCTTATATCAAAGAAAACATTGGGGATTTGGTTTTTGTGATTGGCTCACTTCACTTAGCATTATCTTCTCTAACTCCATCCATTTACCTGCAAATGCCATGATTTTATTCTCTTTTATTGCTCAGTAATATTCCATTGTGTATATATGCCATATTTTTATCCATTCATCTATTAAAGGGCATCTAGGTTGATTCCACAGTTTAGCTATTGTGAGTTGTGCTGCTATAAAAATTGATGTGGCTGTGTCCCTGTAGTATGCTGTTTTAAGCCCATTGGGTCAAATAGTGATTCCATTCCCAATTTTCCAAGAAATCTCCATACTGCTTTCCATATTGGATGCACCAATTCACAGTCCCACCAGCAGTGTATGGGTATTCCTTTTTCCCCACATCCTCTCCAACACTTATTGTTGTTTGTCTTCGTAATAGCTGCCATTCTGACTGGAGTGAGATGAAATTTGAGAGTCGTTTTTATTTGCATTTCTCTAATTGCTAGTGATGATGAACATTTTTCATGTATTTGTTGATTGTACATCATCTTATGAGAAGTGTTTCTTCAGTACCTTGGTCCATTTAGTTATTGGGTTATCTGTTTTTTTGGTGTTTAACTTTTTGAGTGCTTTACATACCCTAGTGATTAGTGTTCTCTCTGATGTGTGAGGGGTAAAGATTTGCTCCCAAGATGTAGGCTCTCTGTTCACCTCACAGACAGTTTCTTTTGCTGAGAAGAAAGTTTTTAGTTTGATTTCATCCAATTTATTGATTTTTTATTTTAATTCTTGTGCCACAAGAGTCTTATTAAGGAAGTTGGGGCCTAATCCCACATGATGGAGATTAGGGCCTACTTTTTCTTCTATTAGATATAGGGTTTCTGGTTGTATTCCTAAGTCCTTGATTCATTTTGAGTTGAGTTTTGTATATGGTGAGAAATAGGGATTTAATCTCATTTTGTTGCTTATGGATTTCCAGTTTTCTCAGCACCATTTGCTGAAGAGGATATCTTTTCTCCAATGCATGTTCTTGGCACCTTTGTCTAATATAAAATAATTTTGTTTTATAGGTCAGTCTCTGTGTCCTCTATTCTGTACCATTGGTCTACCAATCTGCTTTGGTGCCAATACCATGCTGTTTTTGTTACTATTGCTCCGTAGTATAGTTTATGCTCTGGTATAGTGATGGCCCCTGCTTCACTCTTCCTGCTAAGGATTGCTTTAGCTATTCTGTTCTCTTTTATTTCCAGATGAATTTCATGATTGCTTTTTCTATTTCTATGAGGAATGTCACTGGAATTTTGATTGGAATTGCAATAAATTTGTATAGTGCTTTTGGAAGTATGGTCATCTTGATAATATTAATTCTGCCTATTCAAGAGCAAGGTAGATCTTTCCATCTTCTAATGTCTTCTTTGATTTCCTTCTTAAGAGTTCTATCATTTTCATTATATAGATCTTTCACCTCTTTCATTAAGTTGATTCCCAAGTATTTTATATGAGGGTATTGAGAATGGGGTAGTTTTTCTCATTTCCCTTTCTGAGGATTTGTCACTGATATACAGAAATGCCTTTGATTTAAGGGTGTGGATTTTATATCCTGCTACTTTGCTGAGTTCATTTATTAGTTCTAGGAGTTTTCTGGTAGAACGTTTAGGGTCTTCCAGGTATAGAAATAATATCATCAGCAAATAGTGCCAATTTGAGTTCTTCTTTTCTCATGTGTATACCTTTAATTTCATTTGTCTAATTGCTCTGGCCAGTGTTTCAAGAACTATGTTAAATAGAAGTATTGAAAGAAGTCTTCCCTGTATTCTTCCAGTTTTTGTAGGAAATGCATTCAATTTTTCTCAATTTAGAATGATGTTGGCCTGGGGCTTAACATAGATAGCCTTATGATGTTGAGATATGTTACTGTTATCCCAATTTTTTCTTGTGTTTTGAATATAAAGGGATGCTATATTTTGTCAAATGCTTTTCCTGTGTCTATTGAGATGATCATATGATTCTGTAAGTCTATTGATGTGATGAATTACATTTATTGATTTCTGTATGTTGAACCAACCTTGCATCCCTGGGATGAATCCCACTTGATCATGGTGCACGATCTTTTTTTATATGTCTGCATTTTATTTGCCAGAATTTTATTGAGAATTTTTGCATCTATGTTCATTAGAGATATTGGTCTGAAGTTTTCTTTTTTTATTGTGTCTTTGCCTGGTTTTGAAATCAGACTGATATTGGCCTCATAGAATGAGGGCCACTTTTTGGAAGATGTACTGCCTCTTTTCTATTTCCTGAAATAAATTGGAAAGTATTGGAATTAGTTCTTCTTATAGGTCTTGTAGAACTCGGCTGTGTATACATCCAGTCTTGGGCTTTTCTTGGTTGGTAGACTTTTGATGGAGCCTGCTATTTCGCCATGTGAAATTGATCTGTTTAAATTGTGTATATCATCCTAATTAAATTTGGGCAAATTATATGACTCTAGAAATTTGTCAATGCCTTCGATATTTTCAAACTAATTTCTAATTATCTTCTGTATTTCTGTAGTGTCTTTTGTGATATTTCCTTTGTCATCATATATGATAGTGATTTAAGTTTTCACTCTTCTTCTCTTCATTAGCATGTCTAAATGTCTGTCAATTTTATTTATTTTTTCAAAGAACCAACTTTTTGTTCTATCAATTTTTAAATTGTTTCTTTTGTTTCAATTTTATTGACTTCAGTTCTGATTTTAATTATTTCCTGTCTTCTTTTGCTTTTGGTGATGATTTGTTCTTCTTTTTCTAGGGTGTTGAGATGTAGTGTTAAGTCATTTATTTGTTGACTCTTTCTTCTTTTAAGGAATGAACTCCATGCAATGACCTTTCCTCTTAGAAATGCTTTCATAGTGTCCCAGAGATTTTGATAAATTGTATTTGTTTCTCATTCACCTCTAAAAATTTTTTAATCTCCTCTTTGATCTCTTCTGTAACCCATAGTCTCCAGGTGTCGGAGTGGATTTTATTTCTTATTTTATCATTGATTTCTAATTTCATTACATTATGACCTGATAAAATGCAGGGTAGTATTTCTATTTTTTATATTTGCTAAGAGTTGCTTTGCGGCATAGTATATGGTCTATTTTAGAGAAGGATCCATGTGCTACTGAGAAGAAAGTATATTCTCTCGTTAAAGGTTGGAACATTATATATATGTCAGTTAAGTCTAAGTTATTGATTGTATTATTGAATTCTAAAGTTTCTTTGTTCAGCTTTTGTTTGGAAGATCTATCTAGTGATGAAAGAGGTGTGTTAAAGTCACCCAAAAGTATTGTGTTGTGGACTATTTGACTCTTGAACTTGAGAAGAGTTTGTTTGATGAACATAGCTGCTCCAATGTTTGGGGCATATATATTTATAATTGTTAAGTCTTGTTGGTGTATGTTTCCCTTGAGAAGTACGTAGTGTCCTTCTTTATCCTTTTTGATTGACTTTAGTTTGAAGTCTACTTTATTTGATATGAGGATGGAAACCCCTGATTGCTTCCTCAGTCCATGTGAGTGGTATGATTTTCCCAACCCTTCACCTTCAGTCTGTGAATGTTGTTTTCTATGAGATGTGTCTCTTGGAGGCAGCATATTGTTGGGTCTTTTTTTAATCCAATATGCTAGTCTGTGCATTTTGATTGTTGAGTTTAGGCCATTAACATTCAGGGTTATTACTGAGACATAATTTGTATTCCCAGGCATTCTTTTTTTTTTTTTTTTGGTATTTAACATGACTAATCTATCTGATTAGATTTTCCTCATTTTATAATTGATTTAATCCCTCCCTTTGCTGATTTTCATCATTGTTTTTCATTTCCTCTTCTTTGGATATTTTGCTGAGGATGTTCTGTAGTGTAGGCTTTCTAGTTGTAAATTATTTTAACTTTTTTATCATGGAAGGTTTTTATTTCATCATCAAATCTAAAGTTTAGTTTTGCTGGACATAAGATTCTTGGTTGGCATCTATTTTCTTTCAGATCTTGGTATGTGTTGTTCAATGATCTCCTGGCTTTGAGGGTCTGGGTAGAAAAATTTGCTGAGATATGAATTGGTATCCCCCCTATATGTGATCTGATTCCTCTCTCTTGTGGCTTTTAAGGTTCTATCCTTATTCTATATGATAGGCATTTTCATTATAATGTGTCTTGGTGTAGATCTATTGTAATTTTGGTTTTCAAATTCGTTTTTCATGTTTGGGAAATTTTCTGATATTATCTCATTGAAGAGATTGTGCATTCTTTGGTTTGAAACTCTGTGCCTTCCTCTATTCCAATAACTCTTAGATTTAGTCTTTTGATGTTGTCCCATAATTCTTGGATGTTCTGTTCATGTTTTTTAACTTTCTTCACTGTGTGATCAACTTTATTTTCCAGATTGTATACTTTTGTCTTGATTATCTGATGTTCTTTCTTCCAAGTGATCTATCTATCGGTAATGGTTTCTATTGATTTTTTTATTTGATTTATTGTATCCTTCATTTCAAGGATTTCTGACTGGTTTTTCTTCAGGGTCTCTCTCTCTTGAAGTAATCTTTTGCTACCTGTATATGCCTCTTTCTCATTGTTGAAGTGATCAATTTTTGCTTGTATTTGCTCATTTAGGTCATTCTTTAATTCACCGATCATTTTAATTATGAACCTTTTTAACTCTTTCTCTGAGATTTCAACAACTTTGCTGTCCATAGATTCTGTTATTATAGTGTCCTGGTTTGTTTGGGGCACTTTCCTCCCATGTTTTTTCATGTTGTTTATGTATTTTCCTTTCTTGCAGTGTAAATCTGAGATATTACAGTTTCTTCCCTATAATCTTGTAGTACCTGTGCAGATTGTCTGTACCTCACCTTGATGGTGGGCTTCCAGAACTTGTGGGTGTCCCTCAATGGATGCTACTGCATCCTGGGACTGGGACCTGCATAAGTTGGAGTGGGTGGTTCTGGGCCACTGCGCTTGACCTCCTGTGGTAGTCTGCTGGTAGTAAGGGGTGGTCCTGCACCAAAGGCTAGTCTCTGGCAGTGTCTGCCCCACCAGGGGATGGGTGAACCAGGCCTACTGAAATCCTCAGTCCCACATGGGCTGTTGTGAGAGGTCTGGGCTAGATCTCAGCTCTCACAGTAGTGCACTGTTCAGAAGGGGTGGTCCTGCACCAGAGACTAGGCTCTGGTGAGAGTCTGCCCCACTAGTAAAGGAGTGGACCCGGCCCACTGTGCACCTGGGCCCTGCAAAGGCTGGTGTGGGTGGATCTGTGCCACTGGGCCTGACCTCCCGGTTGAGATCTTGGATCCCAAGTGGGCTTGTGTGGGAAGCCTGGGCTGTATCTCAGCTCTCGTGGTAGTGCATTAGCAGAAGGGGCAGTCCTGCACTAGAGCCTAGGCTCTGGCTAGTGTCTGCCCAGCCAGGAAAGGGGTAGACCCAGCCCACTGTGTGCCTGGGTCCTGTAGAGCCCAGTGTGGGTGAATCTCTAAGTTGACTTTTTAACTGGTGAGGGATAATGGAATTTTGTGTAATTTTTTGTACATGTGGCTATCTAGCTTTCCAGTAATCATTCATTTAAAAACTGTTCTTCTAAAACACTTTCCTATCATATTTGTTGAAAATATGTTAGCTACGGATAAGTGGCTTTACTTCTAGGCCCTCTAGTCTGTTCTATGCACCTGTATATCTATTTTTTTCCAATTTATACCATCCTATTTTGATTACTGCAGGTTTGGAGTATAATTTAAAGTGAGATAGTGCAAGCCTTCTGGTTTGCTCAAGATTGTTTTGACTACTTGATGTTATTTTGTTGTTCCATACAAATATTATGGGTTTTTTTCTATCCCTGTGAAGAATGCATTTCATGGATGGGGATTGCATTGATTCTTTGGGTCACTTTAGTAGGATAGACTTTTTAACAATATTGATTCTTCCAGTCCATGAACATCATTTATCTTTCCAATTTTGTATATCTTCATTTCTTTACATAAATATTTTTATAGTTTTCATTGTAGAGATCTCATATATTTGGTTAAATATATCTCTAAGTATTTTGTTTTCAGAAGCTACTGGAAATGTATTTACTTTATTCATTCTTTTTTCCAACAATTCAGTATATGCATATAGAAATTCTACTGATGTGTTTTAATGTGGATTTTGCATCCTACAATTTCCTGAAGTTCTTTATTAGTTGTAATATTTGTGTGGAATTTGGGGGTTTTCAAAATATAAGATCCTGATGTCTGTAAACAGGGACATGCTGACTTATTTCTTCTTAGTTTGGATGCCCATTATTCTTTCACTTCACTGATTTCTCTGTAGTATTTGATCCCTATATTAAAATAGTGAATACTGATATCCTTTACTTATTTCAGATATTGGGAAAATTTCAATTTTACCCACTCAATATGATGCAATCTTTGGGATGGTTATATATGGTCTTTAGTAGGTTAAGATATATTCCCTTCTATACCTAACTAGCTCAGTGTTTTATCATGAAGGGATGTTCACTTTTATCAAATGTTTATTGTGTATGCATTGAGATGATCATAAGATTTTTATCCTTCCTTTATTCTGTTGACATTGTGAACTCACCTAACATTCTTATAGTCCTCTGTTAACAGACACACTATTATTTAGTATTATAATTTACATGGAAAGACATTCAATGAGAATTCAATGAGAATAATCCCAGAAAATCTTTCCTTCCCTCCACTGTGAGATACAAACTGAGTTATCAGATAAGTTCAGGAAAAAAAATTGGGCATACTCTCTTCAGATCATTCTTCTCTTTAGAATATGATTGTCTGTAAAATGTATATTCTATCTGTTGGGGAACACTGCAAGTATGTGTAAGTCTAATCCAAATAAGTACTAACCTGTCCTCTGGTTGCACACATAAGCCCATACACCAAACTAACATATCAGCAGTAAACATAGAACTATGACTTTCATCTGGCTCTAGTATTTATGTCCAGTTGGTTCCAATACCACCGTTTACAATAACTACCTATTCTAGACAAGTATGACTGTTAAAAATTTTCCTAACCATCACATCAAAGAAACAGAATCTACTGGATCTCACCTGTTTTCCAGGATGATCTCATTGCTTAAGGTGTCTTGCATTGGATCCAGCATCCTAAATGTGGGAATTCTACCATTGCCACTAAGTGGTATGTAATCTTTGCCATCCTGCAAGAAAAAAACACAAATGGCAATCATTCCCAAAGGAAATATATGCTAAATGAAAAATTTTATTCCCTTCCTTGAATGAATTTATCTGAGAAGAGCTACATATAAAACAACATGAATGGATATACTAATTCAAACCCTAGAGGAAAAGTGCCTATTTTGCTAAGTAGTCACAGAACAAAAACAGCAGCAAAAAACTATACTGTTTCCTTCATTTATTACTTAATTTGCTTTTTTAGGAATCAGTTGAAGATTTAAAACCAATTACTACTAGCAGGAGATCAAGTTCCTTACTCTTAAAGGTTCAACAATTGTTACATTTTTAAGATTTTACAATGGAATTATTGTGGAGAGGGATTGAAACTAAACTTCATTTAATCTGAACTATGCAATACCTCATGGTTGATATTTTTATTTATTTAATTTTTAACTGGGCAAGGACATTAAAATTTGAATTTGAGAGACAAGCTTTTTGTTGGTATAGGAGAGGGTCAGTTATTATGAATCTTGAGTGTTTTGTTTGACCATAGATAGGTAAATATTGCTTTTGAAATCAAATATCATTGGATTAATAGAGCCTCTAAGCCTTTACCTCTATATGGTCTTCATCATTCTGAGAGTTTAGGTGGGGCTTTTATATCCTTCATTGTGATTATAAGTTCTGGATATCTATTTAGACAAGCTAACTTAAAGGAAAGGGGTTGTGTCAAATTGGACCCTACTTCAAATGTTATATCTCCCTTCAAAACATTACCTCTCTCAGCTCAAAGTGCATTCTCTCCTCCTACTGAGCTCCAAAATTCCCCATTCCTTTCCTTTCTCCTCA
Source organism: Marmota marmota marmota (assembly GCF_001458135.2). NCBI lineage: Eukaryota > Metazoa > Chordata > Mammalia > Rodentia > Sciuridae > Marmota > Marmota marmota. The sequence goes on along the minus strand of NW_026000294.1, from coordinate 8,464,368 downwards.
ATTTTCTTCTCAAATGGGACTAATCTCTCTTGTATCAAGAGAATTGTAATAGCTTTTAGGGTGGTCCTAATGGTCACTGTCCCTTGTTATTCATACCCTTACATAATTCCCTCCCATTAGATGGGATATTAATTTATTGACTCACTTCTTATCAATAGACTATGACCAACATGAAGAGATACAGATTCCAAGAATAGGTTGTATAAAGATGTGGCTTTCACTTTGCAAACTCTTATTATGTGAGCTGCCCTAGGAAGAGACCCATGTAGAAAGACATCAAGGCAGAGCTCCAGACTAGATCCACAGAAGAACTGTACCTTGTCAGTAAATGCATGAGTAAATTTTAAAATGTATGTACATCTAATGAAGCTTTCAGATGCAAATAAAATCATAGCCATCATCTTCAATGAAAATTCTTAAGACTCCTAGAGCCACAGTAAAGCTCTCTTTGGATTCCTGACACACAAAAATTAAGGAATAATAAATGTTTTTTTTTTAATTTACTTTATTAAGTTAAAACATGTATAACTAATTGTACCATTTCAACCCTTTAATTGTGGAGCTCAGTGACACTAGTTAGATGTACATTGTTGTTAAAGTAATGATGATTATCCATCCCCAGAATATTGTATATCATCAAAAGCAAACTCCATGTCCTTCTTCAAGAAGAAAAGAAAAGAAACATCCCATTTCTGTCCACCCACCTCTGAAGTGGAACTGGTATCTTTTTACTTTGCCTATGTTCTCTTGGTCAGTTTCATTCCACCAACAACTATTTTCCTGTCCTCCTTCCTTCCCCTCAATCCCTTTCTTATATTCCATTGATATCTCTTGTAATTTCATGAAATGCCAACACACTCCCCTCCTCTTATTTTGTTCTTCCTTCTGCATAGGGGAGAAAACATTTGACCCTTGATTTTTCTGGGTGTGGCTTGTTTCACTGAGCATGATTTTCTACCGCTGCATCTATTTAGCAGTAAATGCCACAATCTCATTCTTCTTTTCAGCTGAGTAAAATTTGTGTGTGTGTGTGTGTGTGTGTGTATTACATTTTCTTTATTCATTCATCTGTTGACAGGTATCTGGATTGGTTCCATAGCTTGGCTATTGTTAATTGTGCTACTATAAACACTGAGGTGACTGTATGTTGATAGTATGTTTATTTTAGATATATACCATGGAGATGAGTGGGAAAGCTTGGTCAGATGCTGGCTCCATTCCTACTTTTTTAAGGAATCACTATACTGCTTTAAAGAGTGGTTGTATTAATTTGCAATACCACCAACAATGTATCAGTGTATTTTATTTCCATACCATCACCAGAGTTTAATATGATTTGTATGCTTTTTAAAGTTTTTATGTATTCTGGATAATTGTCATTCTGACTTAAATTCCTTTGCTGTACACAAAGTAGAGTCACATCCTTCATGTCTTCATACATGTTCTTAGGGGAATGATGATCATCACATCCCACCATCTTTCCTACTTTATGTACAACCATAGATATGAAAAATTGTGCTCTAAATGTGTAGTATGTGTTGTAATGTATTCTGTTATCATATATAACAAATTAAAATTAAAAAGAAAATGATAAGAGAGTATTATGAGATATTTTTTCCTGTTTTAATTTTTATTTATTATTATGAATCACTTGACCATCCTCAGCCTACTCTTCTCAAAAATAAACAAATGGTTACCATAAAAATTCCTTTGCTGTATAGAAGAATTTTAATTTGATATAATCCAATTTATTGATTTTTGGATTTATTTCTTGCACTTTAGGAGTCTTGTTAAGGAAGACAGTACCAACACATTGAAAGTTTGAGCCCACATTTTCCTCTAGTAGTTGTAAATTTCCTGGTCTAATTCCTAGGTCTTTGATCCACATTGAGTTCAGTTTTGTGCAGGGGGACATATAGAGTTCTAGTTTCATTCTTATACATATGGATATCCAATTTTCCCAGCAACAGTGGTTTAAAAAGGCTATCTTTTCTATCTTCTTTCTTTCTATGCTTTTAGCATCTTTGTCTAGTATCAAATGACAGTATCTATGTAGGTTTTTCTCTATATCTTCTATTACATTTGTTTTCATGTATGACTTATTGACTGTACAATGATGTAGTATAATTTGAAGTTTGGTATACTTCCTCAGTATTGTTTTGGCTATTCTTGATCTCCTAGTATTCCAAATAAATTTCAGTACTGATTTTTCTAGTTCTGTGATGAATGTCATTGGCATTTTGATGAAAATTACATTGAATCTGTACAATGCTTTTGGTAGCATGGCTGTTTTGATAATATTAAGTCTGCCTATAAATGAACATGGAATATCTTTTCATCTTCTAAGATATTCAATTTCTTTCTAACATGTTTTATAGTTTTTATTGTAAAGGTCTTTCACCTTAATGGTTAGATTTATTCTTTTTCAGCATATTCATTATTGAAGTACAGTAAAGCAATGTTGTATAATATTTCATCCATTGGAAAAGTTAATCCATCAAACTCACTGTCTTCCCTGTGGCACCTGCAAATTTCTCTAAAATAGATCATATTTTAAGGCACAAAAATTTCTTCCCCCCTATCGGATAATAATGGAGTGTAATTAGAAATCAATGACAAGATAAAAACAAAAACCATTCTACCACCTATAGATTAAATAATACATATTTGAATGATGAAGGGATCTAAAAAGAAATCAAGGGGGAGCAAATTTTTACCCCTCACACATAAGCTAGAACACTAGTCTCTAGGATAATAAAGAACTCAAAAAGCTAAGCACCAAAAAATAAATAAAAATAAATAAACCAATCAACAAATGATGGGCCACAGATCTGAACAGACACTTCTCAGAAGAGGATATACAATCAATCAACAAATATATGAAAAAATGCTCATCATCTCTAGCAATCAGAGAAATGCAAATCAAAACTACTCTAAGATATCATCTCACTCCAGTTAGAATGGCAGCTATTATGAAGACAAACAACAATAAGTGTTGGAGAGGATGTAGAGAAAAAGGTACACTCATACATTGCTGGTGGGACTGCAAATTGGTACAGCCAATATGGAAAGCAGTATGGAGAATCCTCGGAAATCTGGGAATGTAACCACCATTTAACCCACCTATCCCCCTCCTTGAACTACACCCAAAGGACCTAAAAACAGCATACAACAGGGACATACGCACATAATATTTAAAGCAGCACAATTCACAATAGCTAAACTGTGGAGCCAACCTAGATGCCCTTCAGTGGATGAATGGATAAAAAATGTGGCATATATACACACAGGAATTTTACTAAGCATTAAAAGAGAATAAAATCATGGAATTTGCAGGTAAATGGATGGAGTTGGAGAAGATAATGCTAAGTGAAGTTAGCCAATCCCCCCAAAAAACAAATGCTGAATGTTTTCTCTGATATAAGTAGACTGACTCATAGTGGGGTAGGGAGGGGGAGCATGGGGGGATTAGATGAATTCTAGATAGGGAAGAGGGGTGGGAGGGGAAGAGAGGGGGAAGGGGATTAGCAAGGATGGTGGAATGTGATGGACATCATTATCCAAAGTACATGTATGACTGTGTAACACAACATTGAAAAGCATTGTTACTTTGAGGCCTCCATGGCATCATCTGTGGCAGGAGATGATAGTTGTGACTGGACATGGGGCAGCAGAGAACAGAAGCCACAGAAGAGACAATAGCAATTGAAAGATGATTAGATTTATTTATGGAAAATGCTCACAGTAGGAGCAATTGGAGGCAAAATGTAGGGAAACAGGGGTTGCACAAAGAACAGGTCCAAAATGGTTAAACTTTGGAACTTTTCCTCAAGTCTTCATTGCCATTTTGTTTCTGTACCTTTCACTTACATATTCATTGGAATTCAGGATAGTAGTTCATATCAAAGTATTATCTATTTTAAGAAGCTTTGGTAAGAAAGAGAGTTCATTAAAATTTGTCCAACTTTGACATCTTCTTTTCTGAGTTCACTGTAAAATTCAAGTCAAGTAACTTGTACAAATGCATCAATATTTTAAAAGCCACCAATATTACACATGCAAAAAGGGCTTACAATCTTCAATAATCTTTAAGACACATTAATTATACATGATCCTTCAAAGGAGACACTTGCATTGTTCAGAATCTTAAGTGTTACACAATGGTGATTTTTGGGATAAATGCCATATGTTTGCTTTGTAAAACCATCATTAAATACTTCAGTGGACTAACCCTGAAAGTCAAAAAAAAAAAAACAAAAAACAAAAAACAAAGTACATGTATGAAGGCTCGAATTGGGTGTCAACATACTTTATTTATAAACAGAGATATGAAAAATTGTGGTATATATGTATAATAAGAATTGTAATACAAAAAAACAAAGTACATGTATACAGGCATGAATTGCTATGAACATACTCTATATACAATGATATGAAAAATTGTACTCTATATGTGTAATAAGAATTGTAATGCATTCTGATGTTGTATTTAAAAAAATAAAATGAATAAAACTAAAAAAAATGAAAGAAGAAGAAATCACGGGGAAAATTTAAAAATTTTTGAAAAGAATGAGAATAGAGATAAAGCATACTAAAATCTCTGGGAGAGTATGAAGGCTGTTTGTAAGGGAAGTTTATAGCACTGAATCCCTACATTAAAAAAACAGAAAATATCCCAAATAAAAAAACTAAACATAAAGGCTATAGAAAAGAAGAATAATCTAACACCCAAATCTGTAGAAAATGGGAAATAATATTAGAATGGAAATCAATGAAACTGAGAATTTACAAAAAACATGAAAAGGATCAAAGAATCAAAGAGTTAGTTCTTTGCAAAGATAAACAAGATTGATAAATTGTAGCCAAACAAACCATAAGAAAGAAAGACAAGATACAAATCAACAAAATTAGAGATAAAAAAGGAAATATCTCGGGGAACTTGAAGATGGCGGCGAGGGGAGTGCATTGCCCCCGTGTGCCGCGTCACTGTGTGGGAGTATGACAAGTCAGGACAGCTAAAGGCTATCTTGTTAGGAATTTCCAGCAATAGTGGGGTGCTCCGGAACCTGGAGGAAGGATTTCCATCGCACAAGGATCGGCTACGGGGACTCAAACGCGAGAGATTTGTCGCACGGAGGGTAACACTGCTTATTCAGCAAACCGCCCCGCGGCTAGAGTCTGAAGCGCGCTGGGAAACGAGGAGGAGATAGTGGCGCAGGGATACAGCGCTGCAGTTTCTGCCAGCTGTGCAAGCACCGTACTCAGTGCTGAATTCTGGGTTCGAGACGGGGGAAGGAAGCGGTCCATTCCGGTTCTCCACACCGGTCAGACCACAGAGGAGGCCAGCGGCCACCATCTTGGAGAGCTGACACACCATCCCTGTTTTCGACTGACTGCAGCTCATTCAGCCATAGAACAGGTAATTTCAGGCTGCCATTCGCCTGCGGCTTGCAGACAGATTACTCAGGCTCAGTGCCTGAGTGCTTCTTGGAGCCTGCTCTTATCATAGCATACACCGAGCACGGAGCGGCCGAGTTCCGGCTCCTGGAACTGCCCTGGCCCAGGGCTAAGGAGCCCGTGGAAACTGCTTCTTGGAGCCTGCT
>NW_026000294.1:8414939-8456465 GCF_001458135.2 Marmota marmota marmota | reverse complement strand
AGGGCAGGGGAGGGGAGGGGGGATAGTAGAGGATAGGAAAGGCAGCAGAACACAGCAGACACTAGTATGGCAATATGTAAATCAATGGATGTGTAACTGATGTAATTCTGCAATCTGTATATGGGGTAAAAATGGGAGTTCATAACCCACTTGAATCAAAGTGTGAAATATGATATATCAAGAAATTTGTAATGTTTTGTACAACCAACAATAAAAAATTTAAAAAAAAAGGAAATATCTCCACAGAAACATCTACAATTCAGAGGATCATTAGAAACTATTTTGAAGATTTCTACTCCAATAAACTAGCAATTCTTGAAGGTACTGATAAATTTACAAACATATGACCTACATAATTTGAACCATGAGAACATAGAAAACTTAATCAGATTGATGTCAAACAATGAAATTGAAGCAGCTATAATATCCTTCCAATGAAAAAAAAATCCCAGGACCAGATGGATTCTCAGACAAGTTCTACTAGACCTTCATAGAACTAATATCAATCCTCTTTAAAGAATTCCATAAAAATATGAAAAGAGGGAAGACTTTCAAATTCATTGAATAAAGCCAGTATCACATTGGTACCAAACCAGACAAAGACACATAAGGGAAAGGAAACTATAGGGTGATATTCCTGGTGAATATAGGTGAAAAAATCATTAATAAAACACTGGCAAACTGCATTCAAAAACATTAAGAAGATAGTACACCATGATCAAATGGGTTTCAACCCACGGATCCAAGGTTAGTTTAACATAGGCAAATCAAAAAATGTAATTCACCATATAAACAGAGTTAAGGCAAGAATCACATGGTTGTCTCAATTGATAAAGAAAAAGCATTTGACAAACTTCATCACACATTCATGTTTAAAACTCTAGAGTAAGTACAGATGGAAGGAAACTACTTCAACATTGTAAATGGTATATATGACAAACCAAAGACCTCCTCATACTAAACAAAGAAAAACTGAATTTCCATAAAAACAAGAACGATATAAGGATGGGGGTATTATTTTTTTATATTCTTGATTTTAATACTCTGTTAAATGATTATATGGCAAAGATGCTCTACTATTCTGTAGACTTTCTCTTCAATCTATTGGTTGTTCCATTGGCTGTTAAAACACTTTTTAATTTTAAATATTATCACCTGTCAGTTCTTGCCATTATTTTCTGAGCTATTTAAGTCCTGTCTAGGTTATCTTTGCCTATATCTATATCTTGAATTGTTTTGTCCATGTTGTCCTTTAGTTGTTTCAAAGTTTCAGGCCTTACATTAAGGTATTTGAGTCATTTTGGTTGAATTTTAGTTGATTTTTGTAAAGTAAGTTGATTTTTGAACAGCATAAGTGATAGGGTCTAGTTTAAATATTCTGTGATTTAAATTCAATTATCCTATTATCATTCACTGAAGAGGCTGTATTTTTTAAAAATGCATTGACTAATTTGCTGAGAATCCAATGGTTGCACATGTTTGGGTTTATTCTTTGGTCCTCTATTCCACTGGTGTATGTATCTATTTTCATGCCAATACCATGCTTTTATATATTACAATGTCACATTAATACAATTTGAAGTTGGGTATTGCAATTCTTCCAGCACTGTTTTTGCTCAGAATTGCTTTGGCAATTTGTAGTCTTTTATGCTTTCATATAAATTTTTGAGTGCTTTTTTAGTGATATGAAGAATGGCATTGGCATCCCAATTTCATTGAATCTGTAGATTGATTATTATTTTTATTTTAATTATTTTTTTATTTTATTATTATTATTTTAATAATAATAATTTTTCCAATCCTTAAACATGGGAAGTCTTTTAACCAGTTATTGTCTTCTTCAATTTCTTTCTTCAGTGATTTATATCTTTTATTGTAGAGGTCTTTCACTTCCCTCATTAATGTCATTTATAGGTTTGTTTTCTTTCTTGCTTGTTTAGTAATTTTTTAAGAGTGTCTTGCTCTGCTACCCAGCCTAGTCTTGAATTTGTGGATCCTAGTGATCCACCTGCCTCAGTCTTGTGAAAACTTTTATTTTTTTTTATTTTTTAATTTTTTTTTTTTAGTTTTCAATGGACCTTTATTTTATTTATTTATATGTGGTGCTGAGAATCAAACCCAGTGCCTCACACATGCTAGGCAAGTACTCTACAACTGAGTCCCAATTCCAGCCCTTGTAAATACTTTTGACTACAGCAACACACTGCCCAAAAAATATTTTGATGAAGGACTGGCAATATCATTAATCATGTGTACCCTCTGCAGGGGTTATTTTTCTCTTATTTCTCCTATTTTGCTTACCTCCACTCATTAAATTATTCATCTTACTCTCCCACAATCTAGACTACTAATTTCCTGATAACTACATAAAATCATGGTCAATTTTTGCAGTATTCACAACTCCTGAAACTGTTTTCAACAGTCTAAAGTTAATGAATAAGAAAATTAAGGAAGTAATGCATACCTGTTGAACATTGGCCTGAAGGAGATCTCCAAGATGCCTGACTAATTCAGAGAAGTTGGGCCTCTTTGTGTAATCACTATGCCAGCAGTCAAGCATGGTCTGGTAGCTATAGATTGGGAAAAATGTTAAGGTAGTCTCCATCCACCAGTTATACTTCTTTTATAACTTTTTACATGGGTGATCCATTAGGACTTGTCTTCACAATTACCCCAAAGCACATTCTCTACTGTGGCCTTATACTACAGTTACTAATAAAGCCTGCCTAACCCATACCTGTTCCTTACGTACATGTGCCCACCATTACCACATTTTTCAGCTCTGTATGCATAAATAAATGTAAAGAATCAATTATATTTAGGTTTAGGAGAGAAAGGTAGCATTTATTTCTGTCACTTGCTCCTTTACCAGTACAAGAATTGTATGAGTGGTGAGAGCATTGCATTTTATGAGGCTAACTGTCAACAATTCTCTTGGACTTTGGGCTCTCCTCGGGATCAATTTTTAGCTTCAAGTAGCATTAGACAGCCTTGGGAAATGGTATAAAAACTTCCAGTTTTATATATTTTAGTTCAAATACTGGAGTCCCAAACTGTACTTTCCAATGGTTTTGATAAATAAGCCATCAACTAAGTAATGGTTGCAGTTTCACATTGAAATTACTCTTCAATGAAAACCAAAGTATTTATATATATATACACACAACTTTCTGGAGTGATGGATCTTTCCATTTGCTTTTAGAACATATTTTTAATTATGATGGATAACATCATTTTAATTATAATGGTTTTATAATCACATATAAGAATGGATTAATTATGCCATATTTGTACTACACATAACATAATTTGATGAATCACATTCCCCAGTATCTTTACTTTCCCTCTCTTATCTTACCAAAATCCATTTGCTCTACTCTATTGATTTCCATTCTGTTATTATTATTATTATTTGAATTAGTACACTATAATTATATATAATGGGATTTGTTATGGTATATTCATTCATACATTTCCATAGCATCATGTGATAGATTGGATTACCACTGATTAAAGTTATTTAGATTTATTTATTGGGCCAGTGAGAGATTCTGGAGATTCTTGAAATTCACTCTCAGACTTTATTTCTCCAGATTGTTTCAATTTGTGTGGCCATATCTTCTTTCAGTGCCCAGTAAGGCTGTGTCAGGAAATCACACATCTGGGCTGCAATTTTTTATTTAATAGCTAAAACATAGACTTCTATGTTTTAAATCTGTGGCTAAAAAGGAACTAGCCAGTGTCCTGGTTTTATCTAATTCCTGAGTGTTTCATAATACAAATGTAATGAATATTTCACTATATGCATCTACATATGAAATTTTAATCATCTATTTCATAGTTCCCTTTGAATTATAACTATATACTTTAAGAGAGCAAAAGACAACTTTAGCATTCAACAAGAGTTTTTAAGTTGAATTTTACAACCCGCTGTGTTTATGTTGATCCTTTCCTCCCAAATTAATTAAGTCTGGTGGCTCTTCATTTGTAGAACATACATTTCAGGAGTGGAATATTCAGGGGATCTCATTCTTGTTCCCTCCTTAAGCTGACGGCAGAAGTCCTCATCTACTTGCATTCCTGGGTATGGTGAAGCACCTGGAATAGAAGAAAAGACACATATTTTCCCATGGGTAAGCAATCTATCAAGTTCTTATGACTCAAATACCTAAAGAAAACTCCGGGAATGAACAAACAGCTCTGTATCTATGTAGAACATGAGACACAGGACTTCCATCCAATTTCCCAATCTTGGCTGATATCTCTGTTTGAAGGTCTGACAGAAAGTATTTACCCAGAAAATTCTAATCAAAATTGCACTGATATGATAGATGGAGGTTTTCAAAAACTAATGATTTATTTTCATTGACTTCACATTTATTAATGCTTTTAATTGATATATTCAGCCATAACTCTTGTGTTTAGTCCAAGAAGTCCTATTATTTGAAGTCTCTGAAAGCTGTTCTCATATTAATTTTTAACCTGCCATGCTCCTATGACTAAGGCATAAAGAAAAACAAGGGAGTAGAATTCTAGTCAGTGTGTGGAGGTATGCCTCCAATTTGAGAAATATAGTCCTCGTAGCATGGAAATCCAAAAGAGAAATAAGGTCTGAAAGTCAATTTCAAGTTGATAAAATGAAAACTTATTTACAAAATATTATGGGTAATAGTTAACTAAAGTACACTTTCCAAATTTGAATCATATTTAAAGTAGCTAAGCGTATTACAAAATATGTTTTAGCACAAGTTCGTACACTTATGTCAATACATAGTTTCCAAAATCACTACTGATATCTGATACATAATATTGAGTAAATACTGAAACTCTAAAATAAGTGTTCTAGGTCTTTGAGATTAAAGGTGGTATCAACATTGCCAAAATTTTATTTAAATAAACATTTGAAAATCCAAGGTGATTGGTCATTTATACACCCCAAAAATTTCCCCCCAAAATGTTCCTGGTAGTTAAGAAATATAAATCAGAAGTGACAAAGAAAAAGCCAAAGATAAAATCAAGACTAATTCTAATAAACTATCAGATTATCAAATAGAATACACTTGGAGATGAGGAGAAATTACATCAATCATCTAGCATCAACCTTCTAACTTTCAAGAAGTATGCTATAGAAACCTGATCAGTTAGCTAATTCAAGGCAACCTGTAAGATACTCTTAATTTTAGTTACTTCTCCATTGTTGCCTTAAATAACTTATTTGGTTAGTTTTACTCTTGTTATATTTTAGGCATTATAGATATAAGCACATGTCATCATCAAGGAACAATTATTTCCAACCTGTGTGTCACACAACCCTGAGAGATTGGAGTTATAAGAATGGATCTTCATATCCTTGGGACCAATAGTCATTATCAATAGCTAAAATAATTAATGTATCACGAGTGATAATTATTTTCTAAATCATGAAAACTGATGAAATTCACAAAAGAAAATCTATTTTTTCAATTTCCTGAATTCATAATAGCTTTCTCTAATGCATGCTTTCTTAACAAAGACATGCTAAGACTGTAAGTATCTTTATATTATAAATGTGTAATTCATTTCCTAATTTGCCTGATGTAAATAGAAAGGTTAAAATAACATATATCAGAGTTCTCTAAGTAAATTTGTTGTAATCTCTGGAACATATTAGAGCAGAATATTTGCTATTCACTCTGTGGAAAATATTAGGAGTCTTTGCGAGATAGATGGTAAAGAATCATCCCTTTTAGATGTGCACTGTGTGTCACTTCAAAGAGCAGAAACATTACCTTTTGGTGTTTATGCCATAAGAATATATTGTGTATATAGTACTGGCCTTATCCTTAGGTTCACTTTGGACAGATATATATCTTTGTATGATTTGAGTATTAATAATTGATCTGTTCCTCCCCAGGAACTATATCCTAAATTACAATTTTCAGTTATGCAAATATCTTTTTAAAAATCCATCACCTAGCTGGGCATGGTGGCACATGTCAATAATCCCTGCAGCTCAGGAGGCTGAGGCAGGAGGATGGTGAGTTCAAAGCCAGCCCCAGCAATAGTTAGGCACTAAGCAGCTCAGTGAGACCCTATCTCTAAATAAAATACAAAATAGGGCTAGGGATATGGCTCAGAGGTTGAGTACCTCTGAGTTAAATCTCCTCTCCAGTACCAAATAAACAACAACAACAACAACAAAAATCACCTAACTACCATTCTACTTTGTGCTTTAACTTACACTGTCTCCTGAAATTCTTTAATTTCTTTAATCTTTACCTTTCCCAGAAATGACTCCTCCAAACTTCATATGTATCTTCGTATCCTTAAACGTCCAATTCTACTTGTTCATTCTTTTATTTACTTATTTATTTTTTAGTTGTCAATGGATTTTTTTTTACTTTATTTATTTATGTGGTGCTGAAGATCAAACCCAGTGCCTCACACATGGTTGTGGCTCTACCACTGAGCCACAACCGCAGGCAACTTGCTCATTATTTAGGAGAGTTTTCAGATGTAATTTTTCCTCAAGAAGTAGAAACTAACCTCATCCTCCATATTTTCTTTTACATTTTACCGAAATCTCTATTATAGGGTGCCGCAGTCTGGCTGGGCACAATTCAGGAGCCACTTGTCAAAAGAAACAAACTTTATTTTTAGAACACACACACCACACCACACAGCTCTTCAGGAATTCCCTCAGAGCCCAACTGCCACCACCTGCTTCCCACAAGCCTCTCAACCTCCCCCACTCCTCCTGCTCTTGAGGCCGATTAGTTGGGAAGTTTGCTGGGGTCCCTTCGGCTGTGGCTCTCAACAACAGGGCTTGTCACAGAATTAATTGGCTGTATTTTTTCCAAATTACCTGTAAGTCCTAGAGGATAAAGAACAGTCTTATCCTACAGTGATTTTAATGTGAATGTCACACAGCAAATGTTTGTTGAATTAAATTATAAATCTAATGAAATAAACTTCTAAAGTATTTAATAAGTATACATTTCTTTATCCTACTTTTAAATAAATACATGACAAATGGTGATGTTAAATGAACATTAAACACATAGAAACAATATTCTACTTTATTCTGATGTTTGAATTTTAGCAGTTACCATCAAAAGTGACATTTCATATGTAAAACCTATTGCCTGGACTTTCATTATGTTAATCACTGGGCTTGGCTTTTGAATGAAGACTATATCAAGTAAAATAACATTAATAGTTATAAATTTAACTATTATTTCTCAAAACCCATGGACATAAAAATTGTTAGTATCTTTTGTGGGCCAAAGATGTTGTGGTTATTTGGTAAGCCTACCTACTAAAACGAGGGCCTACATGCCTTCTGTTGGGGTCAACCCTTGTCACTTGATATTGCTTAAGGTGTTTTTTTCAGCCAGTGGATACAAGTTCAGCCATGAGGTACAACTACAGCATAAATACTGCTTAGTGTCAAATTGGAAGTTTCATGTATATCTTTCTGCTACTCTGAGATCTACCATGAGATTGAATATACCAGATGCTCAAAGGAGAGCCCACCTATGGGCCTGTTATCCTTCTAGGATCAATACAAGTTCTCTGCTATTTCTGCTATTCCAGAAGCAGAAAGATAAACCATATTCACCAGTAAAGTATATAGGGTAGCACTGATGGTTCTTGAATCACTTTATTTCCCATATAAGCCTTTCCATATTTGATGGTAGATCTAGGAGAAAGATTCTAGGAGACAGATTAAAGTAAAAGAGAATTGGAATGACAGAGAATATAGTTCTAGTGACTTCAGAAACAGCCCCCCCCCCAAAACTCAAATTCCCTAGATATTCTAGGAAAAACTGTTCTTTGGAGAGAAGTGCCAGTTAAAAGCTCCAACTTTTTAATTGGAACATGGACAAAGATAATACCTTAGGAAACACTCATAATTCCTCCTGCAAGGCTAGAGAACAGATATACTAAGAAAGCTAGGGAATTGAGGTCCAACAACAACTTGTGAGTCAGTGAGAAAATATATTGGGATGTGATAACTTACATCAAATTTTTGTAAATTGTCTTGCTCTGTGGAATGCAATGGAAATACAAGGCTCTATTTTAACTTAAAGGGATGATAAGATTAATCATAGTATAAGTGTTTTTTACTTATCATGTAAATTTAAATATAAGACAGCAGCCAACAGATACTTGACCCTTCAAAACAATTCATTTTTGCTATATTTTAAAATCTTAGCTATAGTCAGTGAATATCTTATGTAATATACTTTAAAAGTGTAAGTCACAAAATGGGGTTTGGACAATTTATTTAAGGATACAAGTGAAAATTCAGAAATTAATATATTCATACTCCTAAATGTGATATTTTGATAAATATACATTATGAAATGATTAAATTACACTAATAAACATAAACATTAACCTATAAGTTAGTCAGCTTTTTGTCACTGTGACCAAAGTATCTGATAGGACAACTTTTTTCGGAGGTTCAGTGCATGGTTGGCTGATTCCATTGTTCTAGGAATAAGGTGAGGCAGAACATCCTGGTAGCAGGGCAGGCAGAAGAATGCTGCTCACATGAAGGTAGCCAGGAAGTAGAGAGGTAAAGCCAGGGGACAAGATATAACTCCCAATACTATACCTCTAGAAACCTATTTCCTCTAGCCATGTCCCATCTGCCTATAGTTATCACCCAGTGCAGTAATCTTTTGAACTTATCCATCATTTGAATGTATCCACTGAATAGGTTATAGCTCTCATAATCTAATTATTTCACCTCTGAACATTCCTTCATTGACTATCACATGAGTTTATTAGTGGACACCTTATATCCAAACCATAACAAACTATTTATCTTTTTTTGTTAGTGGAATGTTTAGTATATGGTTTCTTAGGAATTTTAAATTAAAAATAAGTTATTATAACTATAGCCCACACAATACAAAATATTTCTAGAATATTAATTTCCTAACACAATACATATTAATGTCAAACAGATATTGTAATCAATGTTCTTCCTTACTAAATATCATTGAGATTTTTTAGCATTAGATAAACATCTCTCCAGTAACCACACACCAACATTCTACTCTCTGTTTTTATAAATCTGACTTTTTTAGAATATACATATAAGTGAGATCATGCATAAGTTTTCTGATAGTCTTCTTTCATTTAATGTCATGTCATCCAATTTCATCCCTGTAATTACAAATGGCTGGATTTCATTTTTAAAGGCTGGATAGTATTTTATTTTCTCTGTGCATATACATACATACACACATACTATATTACATATCTCAGTTATTATAATATTATAATGAACATAGGAGTGTGAAAATATCTTCAACATACTGATTTTCTTCAACTATATTCCCAGAAGTAGATGGCTGAATCATATGGCAGTTCTATTTTTAAATTTTTTTCAGGAGCCTTCAGACTATTTTGCATATTAGCACTTCATTATACAAAATATTTAAAAAAATAATTTACATTTCCACCAATAGTATAACCTCACCAATGAGTCACCTATTGTTTTTTTGAAAATACCTATCCTTACAGGAGTGAAGTGGCAACTCAATGTACTTTGAGGAAAAGCATTTATTAAAATACATGTTTACCATTCACATTTATGTTGAGAAATTAATATCAAGACTTCTTCCATTTAAAAATGTTATCTTTTCTTTCTATTAATTTTAGTTCTTCATAAAGTGTATATACTAACCATTTATCTTATGTATATTTTGAAAATATTTTCTCCCATTCTATAATTTGTCTTTTCACTGTGTTAATTTTTCTCTTGGCAGTACAGCTTTTTACTTTGATGTAATCATATTTGCCTGATTTTGTTTTTTGTTTCCTATGATTTTGGGGTAATATACAAAACATATTTGCCCATACCAGCATCATAATATCCAAGTTATATATCACCCAGATAAATGAATAAAGAAAATATGGAACACTGAGTTGATTTAAGTGTTGAATGTCATTTTTACACAAGAGGTTGTTTTCCCCACATCATTTATTGAAAAAAAACTATCCTTTCTCCATTATGTATTCTAACACTCTTGTCAATTTCAATTAACCATATATGTTGATTTACCAGGACTAAAGTTGCATATCTGGCAGCTACTGTCTCAACTTATGTTGAGACAGATGGGTGCAGTTACATGATAAAATTACTGTTCAATAAAAAAAGAAAAGTATTTTACATATCTACAAATCTTTCTGAGGGCAGGGTACCCACCCCAGTTGCAAAGATTTCGACTCGGCTTGACTGTCCCTGAGAAGGTTTGGGGAGACATATGTGGTTAGCCCTCAAGACAAGTCGTTTCACCAGAATATAAAGCTACTGCTTTAGCAGGATATTGGGGGTTGGGGAGAGCAGGTGACAGAGTTGAATACATTTGGGTGGTTATATAAAACACTTATAAGAGATTTTAGGTACCCAGGAATGCCATAGAAACACTGGAACTACACGGGCTCTCGCCAGAAGGTGGCAGGTGAAGGAAGATAAACTTGGACAGGCTCAAGACCCAGAATGTTGGGAAGCATTTGCAGCAAAAGACTGATCTAGAAAGGTCAAATAATAAATATATAGCTGAGAGAGCTGATGAAGTTGCTGTTTTTATACCTACAGACACTAAGAAGTTATGCTGTTGAGGCCTGAGTATATGTAGTCTATCTCCCAATATCCAGTGTAATACAAAATAGCAAGGCCCACTAAAACTTCCCTCCATCTCAGATATATCAATAAAACTAATATTTGAATCTTCCATTTTATCAGTTCTTATTTCACTGTATAAAATTATATGTAGATTGGAGGTATTTCTCCATAATTTTGATATTGTATTCCTTAATCTACTTTTATGCTATTTTATCTTTAATGCTATAATTTGTTAACTGGAAGTATTTGCAGGACTCTCCTTTGATTATGCTCTCCCCCACCTTTTTCTTTCTCCATGATATTTCCTCCTTTGTCTATCTTCTCTTCAACCTTGCTATTTTTGTTTGTTTTGGTTTTGTTTTGTGTGTATGTTACTGTTTGTTGTGTTTTATTTTGTCATGGATCTGGGTACTTAACTTCCTTAGCCCAACTTGGTTTTAATTTTGAGACAGGATCTTTCTGGATTGCCAAGATGACCCTCTATCCTATGATCCTCCTGATCCAGCCACCCACATGGCATGAAGGAGCCATCATGCTTCACTTTTTAATTAAATTAATATAAAATATTGGGGTATAATAATTGGACTTAATCATTCTATGTTTTTCTTTTTATTATTTCTATAATCTCTGCCTCACATTTCCCTTGCATTATTTTCCTACTTTTGTCTCTCTCCATGTGCTTCCTCCCTCCTGTTTTCTTTTGTGCATATATTTTTGTTTGTTCATTTTGTTGTTTAGGATTATTTTATCTTTTTTGTTTTCATTTTACATGTTATTTGTGTTATTTTGCTCTTTTATTCTTGCTTTGTCTCCTTTTTCTTTTATCTTCTTTTGGGGGGATTGTTTGGTTATTTGAGATACTATGTTCATTGGATATAGACATTATATATTTTCTTCTTTTTTATTTCCATATATTCAGTTTTCACCTCTACTTCTTTTTCTTCTATTTTCTCTCTAATATTTTTTCATTCTGTTTTTTCTTTTATTTTCATGCTCTATGTAGTACAATATCAATTCAAAGTTTAAATACTATGCTTTAGCCTATTTTGTTACTACAATTATTTCCTACTTCAGAACTATTGGAATTGTTTTAGTCAGCTTTTTCACTGTTGGGAGTAAAAGTCCAATCGAATCAATTGTAGAGGAGGAAAAGTTTAATTGAAGGCTCACAGTTTCAGAGATCTCAGTCCATTGACAGCTGGCTTCATTCCTCAGATATCCAAGTGAGGCATAACAACATGATGGAAGAATATGGCAGAGGGAAGCAGCTCACATCATGATCAGAAAGCAGAGAGGAGAGACTCCACTTGCCATATACAAATACGTACTCAAACTCACAACCCCAATCTTTCTGGATTGACATGGATGTTGCCACCAGCCACATCCTATCAGCCTTCATTTACCACTCAATTAATCCTGTCAGGTGATAAATTCACTGATTGCATTAAGGCTCTTATAATCATTTCTTCTCTGAATCTTCTTCCATTGTCTCACATATGAAATTTTGGGGGACACCTCACATCCAAAACAACATTCTACCATTGTCCCCCTAAAGGTCACACTCTTCTGACAATCCAAAATACATTTAGTCCATTCCCAAGAGTCCCCATTGTTTCAACACTTCCAAAATTACTCAAAGTTCAAGGCCAAAGTCTTCTCTGAGGCTTAAAGCAATCTTGTAATGTGAGCTCCTATAAAATTAATAAAACAATTTACAATATCTAATATATAATTATACCCAGTAAATATTTCCATTCAGAAAAACGGGGACATAGAAAAAAAATGGATAGGACCAAAGCAAGACTAAAATCCAGCTGGGCAAACAAGTCCTGTAGCTCTGTATCTGGCATCTGGAGCACATGACACTATGATGTTCTCTATAAAGAACTTGTGCAGATGCCCCCTCTTGGCCTTGTTGGTTGCAGCCCAAGTGGCCTTTCTGATGGCTTGTCTCTACTCAATTCTTGCAGCTTTCCTATGATGATGTCCCCTGTTACTAGTATTTCTTAATCTTAGGGATCTCCACTGCAGCTTTGAATTTCTCTTCACATCTCCATGCTATTCCCTTTCAGGAGCTACCAGAAGGGAATCCAACACTGCTACACCTTGCCTAGCCTCCCAGGCCTTCCTTAGAAATCCTGGTGGAAGCCTCCCATTACCCCATAACACTAATACAATGCATTCCTGCAGAACCAGCACTACATGGTTGATACCAAGGTCTGCCTTGATACTACAACCATTTCCCACTTCAGAACTATTGGAATTGTTATAATCAGCTTTTTCACTGCTGGGATTAAAAGTCTACGCCTCCAGGGATACTGGCTGCAGCAACCCCTGAGTTCCTGGGTGGCTGAGCATGTTGTAAAAACTTCCTAGTCCCCCTTGTGCAAGAAGGGTACCCAATTGGTCCATTCTCAAGAAAATTTTTACTTTTACTTTCTTGAATCTGAGATGGCTATAGTCTTGCCAGCTCCTGAGATGCCTTCAAGCCATCTTTCTCATTATCTTTGGGCAAAGTTTTTAGCATTTCTTAGAGGTGGTAATGTCTTTGAAAACTGCAACTTCCTTGGCCCCAGTTTTATTCCTGCATTTCAAGTCCAAGTTTTTCAAATCTTTCTGCGCTGCTTTCTGCTTCTGATTATCACAACAAATTTGGTTAAAAGCTGCCAGAAATATCCACGCCACCACCCAAATGCTATGCAGCCTAGACATTTCTTCTGCCAGATTAAGAAGTTCATCGCTTTTAAAATCAGCTTCACAGAAAGTCTCAGGACAAGGGCAAAATGCAGACAACTTCTCAGCCATAACATAACACAAATGGCCTCTACTCCAAATTCCAATACAGTCCTCCTTTTCTCAACCTTTACTGTCCATAGTCCTTTTGGCATTCTGGTCTTCTGAGATCCCACCAGAATCAGGTATTAATCTCTGTTTCCAACAATATAAAGCATTTCCAGCTTGCACTGCTATACATCTAAAAATTCCTCCCACCAATTCCAAAGAGTTCCAGATGCTTATGAACCACATGGTCTGTATATTCACAGATATGAGCCCACTCCTGGTACCAATTTCTGTATTAGTCAGGGTTCCCTAGAGGAACAGAATCAGTTGGAAGTATAATTGTAAAAAGGGGAATTATTAGATTGGCTTACACAACCAGAAACTCGATAGTCTGCAATGGCTGTCTGTAAGCTGCAGAGATGGAAGATCTAGTAGCTGCATAGTCCAAGACACTGACACCTCAGAACAAGAGGGATCAACAATGCTACCCTAGCCTGAGACCAAAGGCTTTTTGAAAGTCCTTGGAGAATCACTGGCTTTGGAAGAGGGAAGGAGTGAGTCTGATATCCTGAGGTGATCGAATCAGCAAATGAGAACTCATTCAAGAAGAATCCAACTTAAATCTGGTGCTGCTTCATTCTTCCTCCAACTTTCATTCCATCTAAGCCATCATCCTATTGGACAGTGCTACCCACACTTAGGGAGGAGCTCCAATTCAGTTCCCTATCCCACAAACAAATCATTCCTAAACACACCCTCATTTACATGCCCAGAAGACTTTGTGTGTGTGTGTGTGTGTGTGTGTGTTGCTGGAAACTGAACCCAGGGCCTTGTGCAAGCAAGACAAGCACTCTACCAACTGAGCTATATCCCCAGCCCACTCGGAAGCCTCTTAATCTTTGGCATCTCTTAATCCAATCACATTGACAATTCAAATTAACCATTATAGAATTATAGAAAATGTTTTTAATAAATTTAATTACTTATTAATATATTGTTTGAACTCAAGATTTACTTTTAAATGTGATCATCATCTCCCCTCAAAATGGGTGGATGAAGTTGATCAAAGCACACTGAACACATTGACTGGGTTCTTTGACACAAAGTTTTACCACTTTCTCAAGACACATAGTAAAGTTAAAGTATCCTATCAAAGACAATTTACTGTCATTTATAACTAAAAAGAACCAAAAAAATAAAATATAATAAATTAATATAAAATAAAAGGGTTCTTCAGACAACAGTGGGAAAGAGATCCATTTCAGCAGATATGCAATTCTCAATATAGAAATACAGGAAACATGAGAAATAAAGGAAAGAAGATGATTCAAAATTTGACAATAAACCAATAGATGAATCCACATATTCAAATGGATGAAATAAGAGACAAATAATTCAAAAAGTTGAGGGTTAAAATGAACAGTGAACTAAAAGAAATCTGAGCAATGAACTGAGATTATACATTAAGTAAAAGTTTACTTCAATAAGAAGAGATTCTGAAAAAGAATCCTAAAAGTGAAAGATTCAATACACCATTTAAAAAATTTAGTATAAAATACCACTAATAGATAAGACCACATAGCAGGTAGATTTTTAGGCTTTTTAAGACAAGGTATGTGATCTTGAAAACTCAATCAGCAATAAAGACAAAAAGAAACCATGATCAGAATTTCAGGAAATATGGGACAACTTTAAAAGAAGAAAACCTAGGAATCATTTGAATTAAACAGTATTCTGAGATATAAGCTAAGGACATAGATACACTTTCCAGTGAAAGAATATAAGAAAATTTTCCAAACCTCAGGAATTTGACAGACATCCACATACTGGAGGCTTTCAGAAACAAAAATAAATAATGTAAAAAATTTAAAAATAAACAAATTTTCCATGATACTTTATAAAAAAAATGCCTAATATACAGAGGAAAAATAGATTTTTGACAGCCCAAAAGTAAAACTTCATGTCACAGAGATAAGCCAACAAGAATAATGGCTTATTTTCTGTCCCAGTGTACTTCTTTATTTTTGATCACCATGTGTTTTAGATAAATATTAAATTGTGTCTTTTTCCTGTTCATCAAACATATTTTATTCTCTTGCCTCTAAAACACCTCAAGAGTCTAGACAAAGCCAGGCATGGTGGTGCATTCTTGTAATCCCCATGGCTCAGGAGGCTGGGAAAGAGGTTCTCAAGTAGAAACCAGTCTCAGCAATGCAGCAAGGCCCTAAGGAACTTAATGAGACCCTGTCTCAAAATAAGAAATAAAAAGGAGCTGGAGATATGGTTCAGTGATTAACCCCTGGGGTCAATCCTGGTACTAAAAAAGAAAAACGAAAAAGTGTCTAGACCAAGAGCCCAGACATCCTATATAATCACAAAAGCAGCCTCTGATAAACAACACAAACATCTTCCATTATATTAAATCTCAACAGTCAAAGCCATGAATACTTCTCTATATTTAGTAACACAAATCCTGAGTTAAATATCTACTTTGTAAGTTAGATTCACTTGGTTTTCTAAAAGGCATGCCTGGATGATTTTAATAAAAATTCCCCTGCATCATAGAAAGAATAATGATTTAGAGTCATGAGAAGAAAATAATCTTTTGCAAGGCACAAAACAAACAGATAGAAAGCTATCTTTCTTAAAAGCCTTGTATTTGGTCATTTCTATGCTTTGCACCTTAAGTTTTTATTCTTACTATTAAGAATGTAGGACCAGAGTCAGGAAGCCTGGTTTTAATGTTAGTTTTACCATTTACATTATGGGCAAGACTGTCAGTATCTATGAGAGCTTGGGAGTCAGATAGGTTGAAATCAGTCTTGGGACTTTGTGAAATCTTTGAAAATTTACTTAACATCTTTTTGCAATCAAAACACTGTCTGATCTACATCCACCCTTCTCTCCCTAATGTCACATCACACTGCAGTATTCTCACTTTGCTCATTCATAATATCTCCTGCTTGACCCTCCAACCCACTGGGTACACTCTAAACTCAGAATCTTTACATATGATATTTTTCTTCCACAGAATTACTTTTCCTCCACAGTTTTACAGGTTATCCCATGAGTTCTTCAGGGCTATGTTGAAATATTTACATTCCTGTGAATCCTACCTTATTTAAAGGATTTAGAACTTTATCCCATTTTGCCTAATCCCAATATTCCTATCTTACTTCCCAGCTTTCAATTTTATATCACAGTAGCTAATATCATTGAATATTTTCCATATTTTACTTATTAATTTCTTATTGTCAGTCTCTTTTGATGAGAATGTAAGTTCCATAGTGCCAGGAACTGTCATCTTCTTTGTTTACTACTGGGTCCCCAGCACTTAAAATGCCTGGCATGTAGAAAATTTTCAATAAGTACTTACTTAACAAATTAATATACAATAAAATTATGAGATAGTTTTTATTGGTTCTTGGTAGCAAGATTTTTCGGCATGATTTCATTGTATCCATAGTGTTAGATCTTTTAAACTTTGAGACTGTGTGCAATGTTAACTGGTCTGTAAGTGCTCTGTTGCAGCAACAGCCGTAACTACATATGAAAAGGGTTGATCAGAAACAAACTCACATACCCAGAGAAAAAATTTCCCAAAGCAGAACTCCAAAGGACCACACATCACTCTGGGTTGTATACACCTTGTCAAAAATGGCTTCAGGTGCCATCCACTTAAGTGGGAGTTTTGCCTAAAAAAAAAACAAGATAGAAGAAAACCCTCAGAATAGAGACTGTAACCCCATTAGAGGCAAGAGTAGTTGTCTGCTGTTTTGTGCCAGGGAACTTTGAACTTACATCTCCTTTCCAGACATAGTCAGGGTCTTTGTAGATGTCTCTGGCCAAACCAAAGTCACAGATCTTTACAACATTGTTATCAGCTAGAAGGATGTTCCTAGCAGCCAAGTCTCGATGAATGCACTAAAGAAAAAAGAAGAAGGTGGCTCTTAGGGCTTTGGGGCCCTAGGATGGTACAGATTAAAAGACTTTCAACCAAAAAAAAAAAAGAAAAAGAAAAAGGAGAAGTGGAAATTGAGCATGGAGTTGAAAACGAATGGGAAACCAGAAAAAGGAAGTTTCACAGAGGTGCCCAGCCCCAGAAAACAAAGTACCTTACACAGATAAATTGATCCATTTGGAAATTGGCAGGGTAGGCAGAATCTATAGAATGATAACACCTGTTTAACTCTTACATATTTTGTTCTTTGGACTCTCGTTGACTATCTTACCTTAGAAAAGATCCATTCTCTCCTACTGTATTTCACTGTTAGTGCCCTGAATTACAATAGATCTTATTTTCTCTCATTTGAACAACATCAATGGTTACTTAACTGTTCTCTCTGCTTTCATTCTAGCCACATGGACTAGTCCATCACCCATTCTAGCTATCAAAATTTAATTCCTAAGAAACAAATCTAATCATGTAAAATGCCTGTTTAGAAGCTTTTTATTTTACAGTAACTGGAAACCATTTAAGTTCATATTCCTTGGCATGGCATTCAAAACCTTTACAGTCTATGCCAAGCTTTGTATTCAGCTACATCTTCCTCCTGCCACATTTACCTCCTTGAATCCTATATATCTTAAACTTTTCATTTCTTTATTATACTGCTGAAATATAACTTTCTCTTAGAAACCTTCACAGATTCTCCAGGACTACTCCTATGCAATCACAAAGCATTTATTTCATATTTCTATCCTAGACAATATCCTGTTATATTATATGTAGTATATCTTTCTTATTGGATTCTGAGGAAGGAGAACTGCATCTTTCATGTCTGTATCTCAGCTTTTAGCAGAAAGAACATTACAGACAATCACCACATATTTGCTGAATAAATTCATTTTCAGTATAAAATAATGTGCGTAATTAACAGGTCTAAATAATCCTAATCTAGTCACCTTCTAAATTAGTTTGAAAAGTAAGTCCCCCAAAACTGTAGGAAGGCAGGTGAGTAGCTGTCTCAAAGGTGAATGCATGTATGCATATTTTTTCAAAGACTAATTGGAGAGAGAAAATTGGAACACAAGCATAAGGTAAGACTATTAAAAAAGAAAAACAGCTACCATGGACACTGTGGTCATTATAATCCATCTTCCTTGCATCTCCAATGAATGGAAGTGAAGGAAAAAGAATAATGAATGCTCACTTTTCTGGAAGCAAGGAACTCCATTCCTTTGGCTACTTGGAAGCTATAGCAGATGAGGTCCTCTAAGGTAAGGGGATGCTTGAAGAGGTCATCTGAGAATAGGAAGAACAGAGAATATTACAGATGGCCAAGAGTTGAAGAATGTCCCATAATCCTGGATAGGTAATCATAAGGTAGAGGAAAGACACCTTATTTCCATGAAACCATAGAGAACAAGGGACAATTTTTTTTTACAACAGGCCTTGGTATGACTTACTCCACTAGGATAATATGTGTGTTTTTAAGTAATTGATTCAAATCCTTGTGCAGGAAAAGAATCTAAAATTGTGTCTCCGTTGATTTAACAGCTCATTCCTTGAATGTTCTGTTGAAAGTTCTTTTGAAAGACAGGTCTGTCTTTCAAAAAATAATAAGTGGTTTATTGATATTCCCTTGCCTCTTCTGAGTACAAGAGAATGTAGATGATTTTTAGAGGCAAAGTTTGGGAATCTCCAGTAAATATCCATGATTAATGGTGACAACAGGACTGGATTTTTATAATCAGAATGTTTACTTGTCATGTATATTCCCTATTTATTGCTTGTTTGCCCTTCTCTTCATTTTTATCAAAACATATAAAGTTCAAAGAAATTTCTTCTGCTCTTCCTGATGTTATGCCATCCCCAAAATATAATTAGAAGGTCCTTTATAATGATTCTAGACCAATTCCTTCCATCATTTCACAGGAAGGGAAACTGAGACCTATAAAAGAGATGTGGCTTCTTCAAGGTAATAAGACACAGATCAAAGGATTCTCAAGAAAGTGAAAATTACTTCATTTCTATAAGCCAGACAGATACTACAGATGAAGGTCTATTTCTGACCAACAGGACAATAAAAGAACATAGGATGAGTAAGAGCACAACCACCTTGGGAAGATCAGAAGTAGCACTTAATGTAATAGGCAGAAACCTCAGGTAGAACAAGAGTAATGTCACTCAAGGTCAATGCCTAAGTCTGACAGTTTTGACTGGAATGTTGGGTAAAATAAGAATAGGTGGGATGCCTGAGTTCAATTTGTTTTTTTATAAATATTTATTTATTCCATTTTGGAAAATCTATTATATATTTGTACAGCTCTAATAGTTGCTTATTCTTGAAATATTTTCACATTGCTTGGAAACAGCTATATCCCAAGATACCCAAGTTACTCCAACACTCCAGTTACTTCTTTCCTGTCCAAACTTTTCCATGATTCAGCAAATAAAGGGTATATCCCAGCCCATGGATACACTAGGTATCTATTTATATTAGTCTCTATTTTAGAAAATATCTTAATGTCTGTTAATCATATGTTGTGTTTTACACACTAATATTTTGTAAAGTCATCCACATTATTTGTTAATAATTAAGTATATATTATACAGTTTGAGATGGAGTTAATATAGGTTAATATTTTTTATATCATCCCTACTTTGAGTAATAGTACTCCTCTGTTATGAGAATAAGCACCTCTAACCATGTCATGGGAAATATGGAGGAAAACCTTCATGCAAAAATGATTTGGAAACTGTACATGTCTAAAACATTATGGGATATCATCATTATAAGATACTTCTGATTGCTAATTTAAGTGCAAGTTCAGCATACAGCAAAAGTCCTCCATGTTAGATAGAAATGGCTACAGAAAATGGTATGGGATTTTCTGGAGTTCCACTATTTAACTTTGCCTGGTCTTGCTGATTAGGCCTCATTTGCCCACTGACTCCTTACTTCATACCCTCATTAGCCTTGAGGTTTTGCCATAAGGAAAGGGTCTACTTGTACTTACCTACATGGTGGGTTGTTGTAGCCCCCAGAAGGTAGCAGCTAGCTTCTTCCTCCTCATCAGATTCACTGTAACTCTTGTCTTCTATAAAACCAGAACTGATGGAACTTCCTGTGCTAGCCACATTCTGCAGATGATTCTTAGTTAGCTGAGTGAGATCACTGTCAGAATCATGAATAGTCTTCACTTTTTTTCCCATATTGAGCTGGGACTGAGAATTTAAACAGATCATCAGTGTTTGAAGAGAACTTATGAATCATCCAATTCAATTTATTCTATTTTCATTAGAGAAGCTGAGAACCAGAGAGGTATAAGAGAGTTCTGTGAGTTCACATAATTTGAGAGCAAAGCTGAGAGTGATGACTGCTAATCTAAAATTCTATTACCTATATCAAAATGCCAGCTAGTTTATCCTTAGTGGGAGGAAATTGCTGAGAGTTGACCATCTGAGTATGTTACCTTGCCATGGAATTCAGCAGGCCTGCATAGGACAAGGATATCTCATAACCAGCAGTAGTTCAAATGGTGTCAAATTATCATTTTCCTATGCTCAGAAATTGGGCAAATAGAAGGGAGTCAGCTCTGTTTTAAAATTATGATTACTTCCTTTCCATTTGCTAAAGATAGACTGAGGTGGAACTCATTGATGAAAATAATAAATTGCTAGCTAAGTTCAGAGTTCCTAATCAGTTGGATGGATTCTAGAAGTTATTTTATTAATTAATACCCAATATCAAAAAAATTCAAAATAAATCACAACATAATGATCACGTACAACACTTTGCAGTACTTTGTGAAGTGGAGAAACCAGCTTTTCTCTGGGAAGACAAGGACAGTTGCAACATGTATATCTGGGGACAATAAAAAAGTGCTAACAGGAGATCTATGTCTTTAACTATTTCCTTAATGGTGGAAGTTATCCAAAATATAGAGCTTCATCCCAGATTTCAAAGAAATAGAGAGATCCGGCATGTCTATGAAAGCCTAAAGGCATAATGGAATCTTGGCATACCTCACCAATTTGGGCCTCAGAATATAAGAGAATTACACACACAAAAGTTATAATTTCAGCTAATGACAGAATTCTGAGTGCCAGTTTCAAAGCAACATCAGTGGAAGTGATTCTAGAGGTAATTTAATTCAAATCTTTATTGGATGCATAAGTGTACATACTATTATTCCTGATTAATAATCCCCTAGCCTCTGCTATCCCCTTCTCCCTCTTTCTATGTATCATCATAAAATCTCCAGAGAAGACTCAAAACGTGGAATAGAGTGTGGGGTTCAGTTGGAGAAACCTACCTTGGAAGCAATAAAATCTCCTCTCTTCCCTCTCAGAAAATTAGCTAGGTTTCCATATTTGCAGAATTCTACTATGATCATCAAAGGACCTGCCAAAAGTAATATCTATAGTCATCTTTTCATGAAAGATAGTAAAAGGTAGCCAACTCTTGGGCTACTCTGACCTTGGTAACCTGTTGGACATGGAATATCCTAAAATTTCATTAACTCTCTTTAGTTGTAAACTAGTTGATGGATAAATTGAGCTGGATACAATGGTGACTGACCTCAAAAACATGCTGGCTGCTGAAAGATGAAAAAGTGAGATTGGCAAATAGGGGAAAATAAGGTTAATAATCCTGCTGAGCTTACCTGTGAAGTTCCCTAAGATGTACAGCATAAAATATGAAAGAATTAATAGGACAGTTTACACTCCAATGACCAAGGCAAATGTGAACACAACTCGTTGGATATTTTAGGCATTATATTACCTTTCCCACTTTATATATTGTTGTCCCAACCCCACCATCATTTTATTGATAAAATTCGTTTCTAAAAGGTTCACTCAATGGACTAAATTTTTCTGCAATTTGCTCATGGCTTTCAAGTTTATTTGTGTTTGCCTTGATGTGTATTTTATTCATATTTATTTCAGCAGCACCGCTCTCCCCTAACATCCTTAAGGAAGACCCTAGCTAAAATCAGTGGGTGCTTAGAAAATGCTGTTTGAAATAAAGGCAAGTGAAAGGACAGTGCAGTAGAATTGTCATAGGGGAAGAAACAAAATGTTTTAGATTTAGTGTAAAGAAGAAATATATAAATGGACAGGGCATGGAAATATGCTTGTTGAAAAAGTGGGTGAAACCCTCCTCAGGCTATGGTAGCAAGTACACTGAAGGTAAGATAGATGACTCAAGAAGTCTAGAAAGTACCATGTCTTGAACAGATTTTCACATTTCCTTGGCAAATTCTCTAACTATCCTGTCCAAGATCAGATACAATGTTGAGCTAGCAGGAATCTTAGACATAAACTCAATTTCTTTGTATATTGTACAGCCTTCCCTAGAGCAGGGGGCTGAGAACATGAGTTCTGGAGATCCTATGAAGTGTGATAAGTCTATAAGTTATAAGAACCTCACATGCAATTCAGGTAGTCATCTAAATCAGGGACTACCTTGCTTCTGAGCATATAACCTCTAGGAAAGAGATCTGTCTAGCTATGAAAGTCTTCTTACCTCCAGGCTTAGTGCAGGCACCCAGTAAGTTGACCACATTGAGGTGGTGACCAATGTGAATGAGGATCTTCAGCTCTGACATTAAAGCCTTACACTCATTGGATGTTGCACAATCTGTTTGAGATAAACACAATAATCATACAAAAGGAATTTTTTTTGTCCCTAAGAGTAATGGTGGAGCATATGAAATACAACTTCCTGGTAAAGGAATTCTGGCAGAAAAGTCTGGAACACAACCACTCAGATGTTGGTTTGTCATCCTTTCCAAACAATATTTTAAACAAATAATATCTTTGTAGCATGTCCTAATTGGCCTCTACTCTGAGCTCTATGCAGTATTAGCCTCAATAACGTTTCTGATTTTTCATTTTGAAACAGGTACTCTTAGAATATAATCCTTTATGTGATAAACATTTTATCAATTACTGTACTATAAGAGGTAATGAGTTAATTGGCCCAGATTGTTCTAAATATTGATTTTTGTGGACATGTGGAATCAGAGGCATGGATTGGATAGTATTCAAATGTTTAGACACATGTTTATCCATTCAAGACTAAAAACACACCATAATTGATGCATCATGACCAGTGGAGAATTCACTTGGATTTCTATTCAAGTATATATGATACCATATAATTCCACTGATACATTGAGATTCTGATAGCCAAATACCATTAAGGACTTATACTGATGTTACCAGCAATTAAAAATATCAGGTTATAAACCAAATGCTGAATGTTTTCTTTGATATAAGGAAGCCGATTCATAGTGGGATAGGGAAGGGGAGCATGGGAGGAATAGACGAACTCTAGATAGGGCAGAGGGGAAGGAGGGGAAAGGAGGGGACATGGGGTAATTAATGATGGTTGAATGTGATGATCATTATTATCCAAAGTACATGTATAAGGACACAAATTGGTGTGAGTATACTCTGTATACAACCAGAGATATGAAAAATTGAGTTCTATATATGTAATGAGAGTTGTAATGCATTCCATTGTTATATATAAATAAAAATATATATATATCAGGTCATTACTTCTGCATTTAAGTTGTTGTATGCAAAGGAGATAAACAGGTTGTCATACAAGTTTCCACAATGACTGGTCATACTTGTGTGGCTGCTATTTTTCATGAACATGAAGATGGAATGATGGTAGAAGCTGTATTTATTTACCTCCTTTACTTCCAGTTCATGTCTTTCACAGTACAGTTTTCTACCTGTCCCCAAAATATACCTATAGATGTTCCTCAATGGCTTCCAAAGCATTAGAAATATTACCTTTTAGCATCTTCACTGCCACTATTTTACAGGTTGAAGCTTTGTCGATGCCAAAGGCACAAGCTTCTATCACTTTACCAAAGGCACCATGGCCCAGGATTTTGCCTGAGGGGAACAAGAAGTAAAAATTAGCAATTGTGAAAGACCTCAGAAAAAAGTGCACATTTGAGTTCTTGTAATGAATACCAGCATCCCAAAGACAAAGCATTCACAGGGAGGTTTTGCAGACCACCCTATGTAAAATTATAATGCTGTTTTCCTCTATAACACTTAACTACTAGATAATATTATATTTATTTATCATTTATTGTTGTATCTATCTATTATTAATCTACCACACTAGAATGTAAGTTCAATGAAGACTTTCTTGTTAATAACTATATACTCAGCAGCTAGGATAATGTTTAATACATAGTAGATACCTAGCAAATATGTGTGTATGAAGCAAGCGAATGAAAGGTTATACCACATCAGCCATGGAGACAAAGAACTTTGTGGGTTGAGGAAGATCCATAATGGCCTACAGACACATACTAGTTCAGTAGGTAAAAGTGTTATATACCTTTTAAACGTTGTAAGTCTCCAAGTAATATACTTTATTAGTAATCACATTAGCTACTGATATTCTGGATCTAAGTTTGAAGTCATTCAAGTGCAATTATTTATGGAAAAGACTCTGTGCTTCCTATAGCCCAAGAAATTTTTGTTAAAGAGATTCTAATGAAAACCAATCCCTATCATTTGTGAAGTACTTTAAATTTGTAAGACATATTGGCAAATGTTCTCACACTGAATTCCCACAAAAGTGATGGAATGTAAGAAAATACACATCAGTCCTAATGTCTCCCTTTTATGAGAAAAACATGTCTTATAGAAGTTAAGGGACTTCTCTTCTCTAAGATTACCTAGATTGTACATCTAAAATCTTTTAGTTGCATGTTATATGTACAATACAATTCTGCTACCCTAATTTCTAATTTTTGATTTGTTTACTATCACCACATTTGAAAAAAATATATCCAATTTTCTAGATGAATCATGAATGAGGTTGAATAGTGTTGCATACAATAATCTAAGTGCAACCTAGATTTTAGTGAAAGAAATTGGTACATACCCAACTGTAACCGGTCCCGAGGAAATTCCCATTTGCTGTCATCATAGGGAAGCCTGTCACATTGTTGATCAAGGGGCATTTCTCTAGGATCCACAATGATGGAAAGGTAGCTTGTTTTGATTTCTGAAACACTGGGCTGCAGAAAGTAAAGGGGAAAAACACCTTACTCTGTTTTATTTCTCTTCTCATGTGGTATAAGGCTTCTGAAGTTCACCATTTCACATCATAAGGAGTTTCATATAGTAAGAAATATGTACAAAAAATAAAGATAAGAAAAAGCACAATAAGAACACAATTAAAATTAAATTGACAATTTGGGAAAACAGTTGCAACAAACATAACATACAAGGAATAATACTCATGTAGGGCACAGACGGAAGGCAGAGCTGTGCGGGCACTCAGCCCAAACAGAAGGTGGAACAGAATGCAGAGACTTTGCTTGTGGGTCACCAGACTGAGCTCTGGACAAAGCACAAGGTCTCCTCAGCATCCCCCACCTCACCAAACACCCTATGCGAGAAACATATGGAATCCATTTTGGAAAACCTTACTCGCCATTAATCAGTGGGCGTGGCTACCAGCACGATTCTGCGTCTGATCAGGTACCTGGTTTCCAATTCCCCCACCCCCAGTTGTGATAACTCAAAATTTTTCTCACAAGCTTTTGGGGCGTGTAGCTATCAATGCAGAACAGCAACTGTACAGGCACCTGATTTCCATCTCTGAGACTAAGAGTAGGGAGGCTCCAGGTGGAAGCTCAAATCCTCTCACACTGGCTACCTGACCACCCTCAATGCAGAGACTCAAGCTAGAAATAGATAACTCCACATAGTGGAAAAAAAGAAAACAGAGTTCTGAGAGACCTTTTTTTTTCTTTTTGCTTTCTCTTCTTCTCTCTCTCTTCTCATCCATGCTCCTCTACCCTTCCCACTCTGGTCCTCTCAAACTCAACATATATGAAACCAAGAACTTTTCATGAAATAGGACTTTAAAACTGAATCACTAGAATA
Organism: Marmota marmota marmota; assembly: GCF_001458135.2. Lineage (NCBI taxonomy): Eukaryota > Metazoa > Chordata > Mammalia > Rodentia > Sciuridae > Marmota > Marmota marmota. The sequence goes on along the minus strand of NW_026000294.1, from coordinate 8,430,177 downwards.
ATATAATACAGAGGAATTGCATATGCCCCACCTCCCTCCCCTTTTTTTCTTCTTATTTTCTTTCCCCTCTCTCTTTTTTTCTTTCTTTCCTTGTTAATTTTTTCCTTCTTCCTCCCTCTACCCCACTTTCAACCCCCTAACTTCTACTAGTTATATGTAGGGTAATTTTCTAAGTACAGATAGGAGTTTGAATTTATACATTCTTCCGTAAATTACCCCTTTCTATTCGTTAGAGTTCTCCTCCAAAGTTGCTAAGTTAGATTAACCCCATACCCTCACTCCTTTCCCCCTTAACATAACATCCTATGTGTAACCTTTAGTTCTCTATATGCCATCAGAAATGGTATGCCTTTTATGAAAATAATAACTATATTTTAAATAATAATTGAAGCCAACATCTGTAGACAGAGAGTCTAACTATAAATGTATTAATAATGAAAACTTGCGCATAGATGATGTACTATTGATATTGGGAACTTATAACTGTCTTTCTCCACAAAATAAAGATTTTGGAACTGTACAAGAGTAATATAAATATACAGGAGAAAAACATTAACAGTTACACAAAGCTGGAAAGAATGTGAGCAGTATGAAAAGACAAGTAAAGAAAGGACCACAAACAATGCAGGTCAATTCAACATTAGAAGAGGTAACATCTGCAGCAGAAGGAATGTCAGACAAAGATTTCAGGATATACATGCTTCAGATGATCCGGAGTCTCAAGGAAGACATTAGACAGCAAATTCAGACAATGAAAGATCACTTCGACAATGAATTACATAAACAAATCCAAAAAGCAAAAGATCAACTCTACAGGGAGATAGAGGTTATACAAAAAATAAAAAAAAAAGAAAAACAAAAATCCTGGAAATGAAGAAAATAATAAACCAAAACTCAAATGAGAGTATTACCAGCAGAATAGAACACTTAGAAGATAGAACATCAGATAACGAAGACAAAGTATATCATCTCGAAAAGAATGTATACAGCTCAGCAAGACTGATAATAAACAATTAGCAGAACATCCAAGAAATATGGGATAGCATAAAGAGACCAAATTTGAGAGTTATTGGGATACAGGAAGGTATAGAGGTCCAAACCAAAGGAATGAGCAATCTGTTCAATGAAATAATATTAGAAAACTCCTAGACTTGAAGAATGAAACAGAAATCCACATCCTAGAAGCCTACAGGACGCCAAATGAGCAAAATCACAAGAGATCCACACCAAGACACATTATAATGAAGATGCCCAACATACAGAATAAGGAGGGAATTTTAAAAGCCACAAGAGAAAGGAAGCAGATTACATTTAGGGGTAAACCAATCAGGATCTGCACTGCTAGAAGGGAAGGCACATGGAAAGCACGAAAAAAAAGATGAGGGAAGAAAGTGCTCCAATCAAACCAAGATGATACAATAATAGATTCCCTTGACAGCACAGTAGATGAAATGTCAGAAAAGGACTTCCAAATATACATAACTAAAATACTCTGCAAATAAAACAATGACATAAGAGAGCAAATACAGGCAACGATTGATAACAAAGAGATAAGAGAGTAAATACTTCTCTGTATATTTTAATAGTGAGAATCCCTAGAGGGAAGGTTTTTAAAAACCCCCAAACAAAGGAAGACTAAAACACAGCACATCAAAATGTGTGAGAGGCAGAAAAGACAGCACCAAGAGGGAATTTTATAGCAATGATTGTCTACGTTAAAAAAAAAAAAAAGATAGGAAAATACCAGATTAGAGGAACCCACTGCATGGTGGCTGCTTTCCAAGTGGAATGAAAGCATCAGTTCTGCAGCTGCATGAGGCAGGAAGGCTATTGGAAAGTTCCCTAAAGCAACTTAGAGAGGAAGTAATCAGGAGAAACCCAGGAATATCCTGATAGAATAGAAAGAGAATTAATAGATTGTGTCAGTGCCAGGCAAGGAAAGCTCCCTGCCAATGAACTAAAAATTTCCCAATGAGTTTAATAAAGCAGACTCCACTGTCAAGCAAACTTCAACCTGAGAAGTAAAGAATCTCAGATACTACAAATTTAGATATTTCAGAAGAGGGCCCTGGCACTTAGAAGCAGATTTAGTTTAAGTGGGAAAAGAATGTCATTAAAGAATCCACATGGTTTACATCATGTCCAGGGGAGATTCAAAATCACTGCAGTTTTTCTTTTTCTGTTTTCTTTTCATCTGGTTGGTTTGATTTCTATTTGTATACTCACAAATGGCCACCTATGCTTTACTTCTCACTGGATTAATGGATAGTCAGGCCATGAGTCAATCTGTGTGCAAAAGTGAGACTATGGTAAAGACTTGGGGAAGCACTATGGGGTAATAGGAGCTGAAGCTGCCAGAATGCATATCTACAGTTTCATTTGTAATTTGTGGTATAAAATTTAAGGTAATGAGCAAGGATGAGAGGCAGTGAAAGTAGGTCATGTCTGGTTTGGGTAGTAAGCTGCTACCTGTAGCAATCAAACACAGGCCTAGCCAACTCCACATGATTAGAAGTTTCTGGGTAATCTTCTATTACATAATTAGGGCACATATCTCACAACTCCCCCCAGCATATATACTGAGGCTTTTGGAATGAGGTGTGATATGCATGTTGGATTATTCCACAGGCTCTTGAGAGTGCTTGACAGTGGCTATGACCAGAGCTACAATCCCAACACCAGATACCAAAACACAGAGATACTGAGAATAAAGTCTGCTCCAAAATGGAAAATGCTGCCCAAGAGTCTGCTGCCAGGCAGGGCTAGAGAGAGCTCAGCATACAGGCACTGCTAACAAGTTTGCCTGGTTTAGGTAAGTGCAGAGAACAAATATAAAGTAAGATAACTATTCCATAAACTTCTGCATGGTGGGGGGATTCTAAAATTGAAGCCATGGAAAAAAGTATCTCCACTTTAAATAATTCACCAAGGAGAAAACTGAAACTTTTAATAATTGTTTTTGAATTAGCTATTTTGTATAAAATATTTTGTTGTGTCTTCTCTATTTGTTTTTTTTTTCAGAGTTCTGGTTAATTTTACCCATTTCTTTGATTAATTAGATAAATTCTTGGTATCTCTTCTCTGCTTTCCCAACTCCATTCTCCTCCATTCTCTTTCATACTTCTCTTCCTCCTCATTTTATGTTGTTTCTTTCTTCCTCCATACTTTTTTCAGTCTTTTCTTTCATTTTCTTCCTTATTTCAATATAATTAAATATTAGGTATTGTTTTAGTTAGCCTTTTTCATTGCTATAATCAAAACACCTAAAAATAACAATTTTAGGGAGGTAAAGTTTATTTATCATTCCTGGTTTCAGAAGCCTCAGTTCATAGATGGCTGATTCCAAAACTCTAGGCCAAGGTGAGGCATAGCATCATAGTTAGAGAGTATGGAGGAGAAATTCAACACATGACAATCAGGAAGAAGATAGAGAGAATGAGTTCTCACCAGGGACAAAAAAATATACCGCAAGGGTATGTCTCCACTGACCCAGCAACCCAATCCACACATTCCCTGCATCCAGTTACCACCCAGTTAATCCTTATCAGTGAATTAATGCACTGATTCTTTTAAGGCTCACATAATCCAATCATTTCACCTCGGAATTGTATTTTCTCACACATGACCCTTTTAGAGATACTTCATATTTACAGCATAACATGTATGTCATTAATGCCAAATTTTCACCGTATTCTATAATATTACTCACCCACATTCCTTCTTAGAAGAGTAGTGTAGATCATTAGTAATGCATTCATAAATATATGTTTGTTTACAATTTGTTATTAAGGGACCCATATTACTAGTGATTACATTCTCCTCACAGTCCAGTGCTGGTGGTAGAACTCAGCACTTTGATTATACTGATATTTTGATGCTAGGATATAACCCCAGTTCAGATAATATTTTAAAGAGCTAACTACTCACTAAAAGACCCTCACATAATAAGAGGAACCAATCATGACAGATGCATAAACAACATAGAACTTCTGAAAGCATGAGGAATGAAGCCAACAAGACACCTCCAAAAGTTTATAAATCTACAATAATTGTATCCATGGATATTTATGTAGATAAAATGTTAGACAAGTAATTCAACAAATTGATGGTTAAAATGATGGATTATTAATGAAAGGACCTAAGGGACAGAATGCAGGACATGTATAAACACTTCAATAAAGGGACACGGTGAAAAATAATCCAACAGACATTTTCAAAATGGAAAGCAACAATAAGTCAAATGCAAAGCTCAAAAGAATGCCTCTCAAATAATTAGATCAAGTAGAAGACAAAAGTCACTGAGCTTGAATATATGGTGGACTTACTTGCACACAGCAGGTATTAAAGAAAAATAAATTATGATCAAAATAAACAATAATAATGGGACAACACTAAGAGACAAAATTTAAGGCTCAAAAGCATTCAGGAAGGAGTAGAGAAATAGGCTAATGGCATTGATAATCTATTCAGGAAAATGATAGCAGAAGTTTTTCCAAACCTTGGGAACAAGATAAATATCCAGATACTGTTTATTTACACTTATTTACAAAAAACATAGAATTTCTAAGTGACCAGGAGAAAATCAAATGTGAAGAGTTGTTTACAGAGGGAAACACAGTTCATGGAAACCCACCTTGTTCTGCCCCACTTGCTTGAATCCAAGGGCTTGCAGGACCAGCTGGGAGAAATGATCCCAGCTGAGAATTTGAAAGGATGGTGGTGAGAGTACTTGAGTTTGGAGACAGAACCAGAGAGACCAAGTAATGCTAATGACAGAGGGAACTAAGGATTGGCTCCTCCACTGCATAAGTGGAACCCATGGAAATACCTGGGGTAGAGTCTCTAAGAATGGACCATCAAATGCTGAGGCTGGAGGTTTGCTGACATAAGATCTTCAGACTATTCACCATTCAATGAATAACATGGAGCTAAATCACACCTCCAGGAACTCCACCTATGGGATTTCCTCTCACACTCCAGTAACCTGATCCTGAGATTGAAGAAGACATCACCCTCAAGCCCACCCCACATAAAACTACTGAGAAGAAAAGCTGAGAATCTTTTGAACACCAACAGAAACAATTCTTTAACTTTTGATGGAGATCTCTTTTAAAATATATATTTTTTTCTTCTTTCTTTTCTCTATTTAATTGTGAGTTAAATGGTTCATGGACACTTGTACATATTCATATTAGTTTCTTTTTCCTCATTTCTAGCATTTTTCAAAGTCAGTTATTTTTCATGGGTCACAATTTTGATGACTAAGATGTTTTATGAGTATAGGTAAATTTTGTTTTGCATTCCTTTATTTTTATTTTTAAAAATGCTTAATTTCTATATTTATTTCTCACATTTATCTATTTCTTTTAATTCTTCTTCTATCTTTTCATTTGCTAATAGCCAATATTTATGTTCTGTCTTTCACTCGTCATTTAGATGTTGAATTCTTTTCTCACTCCTTCCCTATAAGGATCACATCCTATATTACATCTGGTATCTCCTAGTTCACCATTTGAAATTGTAAACCCTTTTGCAAACAATGTTTTTACTGGTGGCAATAAGTGACAATATCATTTCTTTTTTGTGTGACAACACTATATATGACATAGCAGGAACTATTGAGTTAGGGCTGAATATTTTTTGCATTTATCTCATTCATTAAAAAAAATAGAAAGTTATCAAATAAATAACCTAACACTATATCTTGAAGCCCTATAAAAAGAACACATCAACACCAGAAGCATTAGAAGACTGGAAATAATTAAAATCAGAGCAAAAATCAAAGAAATTGAAACAAAATATCAATATAAAATCAATAATACAAAAATTTGTTTCTTTGAAAAAATAAATAAAATTGATAAATCCTTTGCCAAGCTAATAAAGAGAAGGAGAGAGGAAACTCAAAAAATTAAAATTCATGATGAAAAAGATAATATCACCATGCACACTACTGAAATACAGATGATAATCAAAAATTATTTTGAAAAGTTATACACCAATAAAATGAAAAACCTCAAATACATCAACAAATGTCCAGAAACATTTTCTGACAAAATTGAATCAGGCAGACATGTAAAATTTAAAGAGATCAAATTTAAGAAATAAAATTGAAGACAACATCAAAAACCTACCAACAATAAAAAGTCCAGGACAAGACTCATTCTCAGTCTAGCTCTAACAGACCTTCAAACAAGAACTTACACCAATATTCTGGAAGTTATTCCATGAAATAGAAAAGAACCAAACCCTTCCAACTCATTCTATGGAGGTAGTATCACCCCAGTAACAAAACCAGACAAAGATACAACTTCAGACCATTATCCCTGATGAACATATATGCAAAAATTCTTAATAAAACATTGGCATACAAAAATATATGAAAAAAGATAGTGCACCATGATCAAGTAGGGTTCATTCCAAGGATGCCAGTACTGTTCAAAATATCAAAATCAATAAAAATAATTCATCACATCAATAGATTTAAAGACAAAAATCACATGATTATCGCAATAGATGTAGAAAAAGCATCTGATAAAATACAGCATCCATTCATGTTCAAAACACCCGAAAAACTAAGGATAGTAGGAACATACCACAACATTGTAAGTTTTATATGCTAAACCCAAGGCCAACATCATTCTAAATGTAGAAAAAAATGAAAAATTTCCCTCTAAAAACTGGGACAAGACAAAGATATACTCTTTCACCACTTCTATTCAACATAGTTCTTGAAATCCTAAACAAAGCAATTAGACAAAAGAAAAAAAAATAAAGGATACTAATAGGGAAAGAAGAGCTTAAACTATCCCTATTTGCTGGTGATATGATTCTATATTTTGAAGAACCAAAAAACTCCTAGAACTCATAAATTAATTTGTCAAAGTATAAGAATATAAAATTAACACCCATAAATTGATTGTGTTCCTATAAACCAATGATGAATTAAACTGAAAGAGAAATCTGGAAAAAGTATCCCATTCACAATAGCCTAAAAATAAAATATATGGTAATCAATCTAAAATAAGAGGTGAAAGACCTCTACAATGAAAACTACAGAATACTATAGAAATAAATTGGAGAAGACCTTAGAAGATGGAAAGATATCCAATGTTCTTGGATAGACAAAATTAATAATGTTCAAAATGGCTATATTATCAAAAGTGCTATAGAGTATTAAGGTAATTCCTATTAAAATGCCAAGGACCTTCATCATAGAAATAAGGAAAGCAGTCCTGAAATTCATTTGAAAAAAATAAGAGGCCCAGAATAGCCTAAGCATTTCTTAGCGAGAAAAGTAAAGTGAGATGCATCACAATACCAGATGTTAAATCATACTACAGGGCTATAAGAAAAAAAAAACATAGTATTAGCATAAAAACAGACATTAAGACAAATTTAACAAACAGAAGACACAGAGACAAACCACGTAAACCGTTTATGGGTTTATCCTATACAATGGTACCAAAAACATATATGGGAGTCCCAAAGATTCCCAAAGAGACCAGACAGGTCCAGGAAAACCCCCAACAACCCAGTAACCTTGCCAAGGCAAGGGCAGGACATCTCCACAAAACCACCCCAAGACCCAGGAACAGGATGCCTCCCACTGATCCTCGAGGAGCCCAGGCCCAGGTCCAGGCACAGAACTGCCCACCATGCTGAGGACCATGCCTGTACACCACAGCACTGCATCTCCAAATAGGCCACCCAAAGCCAGCATTCGGCTTGCCTGTTCAGCCCCACCACTAAATGCGGTCACTGCCATCTTGGGGCACCTCCAATGCCATCTCAGATTACCCCCATTGCTGCCACTACCATCTTTACTTGCAACAGATTCTATCCTGGGACAGCAGCTGGTAGCTGGAAGCCCAACACCAAGGTACTTAAAGGTTTGGCACTACTCCACCACTTCCATCTAGGGACACAGCCAGGACCTAGAAGACCATCACCAAGGTCCCTTCAGGCTTGGTTACACCAGAAGTATCCATGGTAGGTGTGCTAAAAGCCACCATTTTGTTGCAGAGGCAGAAAAGAGCCTTACACAGGGTCGCCTCTTTCTCTCTTTTCTCCTGTTAACAGCTAACTTCTTTTGATTCACCTTTCACTCTTCCTATGATTTAATGCCTGTATATTTCTCACTTTCTACCTCATAAACATCACACCCTACACCCCCCTTGTTTCTCACTTTGTCCACCATTAGATTCTGTGTACCCTTTTGCAAACCTATTGTTTATATTGCAGATAATAATTGAACACATCATTTCTGTTTATTGTGACAAAATTGTAATCATCTAAATAGGAACTATTTGGTTTAAGGCTGTATATAATTTGCATTGGGTACTATTAATATTGATCTCTCCCTTAAAGGCAAGCCATCAGAAACCTACCAGGACACTAAAAGATTATAGGGTAGAAAATGTAATATCTCGGATCTGCACTGCTAGAAGGGAAGGCACATGGAAAGCATGAAAAGATGAGGGAAGAAAGTGCTCCAATCAATCCAAGATGATACAATAATAGATTCCCTTGACAGCACAGTAGATGAAATGTCAGAAAGGACTTCCAAATATACATAATTAAAATACTCTGCAAATAAAACAATGACATAAGAGAGCAAATACAGGCAACAATTGATAACAAAGAGATAAGAGAGTAAATACAAGTAGCAAAAGATGACTTCAAGAAAGAGAGATTCTGGGGAAAAAAACAGAAATCCTTGGAATGTAGGAAACAATAAACAAATAAGAAAATTAATAGGAAGTATCACCAACAGACAAGATCACTTGGAAGACAGAACCTCAGAAAATGAAGATATAATATACAATCTTGACAATAAAGTTGACCACAGAGAGAAGATAGTAAGAAACCATGAACAGAACATCAAAAAAAAAATTATAGGATAATATCAAATGACTAAGTCTAAGATATATTGGGATACAGAAAGGCCCAGAGAAACAAACAAAAGGAATACACAATCTCTTCAATGAAATAATACCAAAAACTTTCCAAAAAATAAACTGGAAAATCAAAAAAATGTACAAAATTATAACAGAACTACACCAAGGCACATTATAATGAAAATATCTAGCACACAGAATAAGAATAGAATTTTAAAAGCTGTAAGAGAAACGTTTCAGATTGCATATAGGGGAAACCATTTCAGATCTCACCAGATTTATCAACTCAGACCCTCAAAGCTAGGAGATACCAGAACAACATATAAAAGCTCTGAAAGAAAATGTATGCCAACAAAGAATCTTCAGATCTGATGACAAAATTAAAGCCTTCCTTGATAAACAAAAGTTAAAAGAATTTACAATGAGAAAGTCTGCACTACAGAACATTCTCAGCAAAATATTCCATGAGGAGGAAATGAGAAACAATAATGAAAATCAGCAAAGAGAGGAACTACACAAAAGAAAAAAACAATCAAATGAGAAACTAAGTAAAAAACAACAACAAAAAATGACTGGAAATAAAAACCATATTTCAATAATAACTCTGAATCTTAATGGCCTAAGTTCATCAGTTAAAAGACATAGACTGCAGATTGGATTTTTTTAAAAAGACCCAACAATATACTGCTTTCAAGAGACTATTCTTATTGGAAAAGACATCCACAGACTAAAGGTAAAAGAATGGGAAAAAACATACCACTCACATGGACCATGTAAAGAAGCAGGGGTCTCCATCCTTGAATCAGATAAAGTGGACATCAAACCAAAGTTAGTCAGAAGAGATAAGGAAGGGCCTTTCATACTGCTCAAAGAAATAATTCCTCAACAATCATAAATATTTATTCCCCAAACAATGTAGTATCTGTGTACATCATACAAATCCTTCTCAATTTCAACAATCAAATAGACCACAACACAATAATACTGGGAGACTTTAACACACCTCTCCCATCACGGGATAGACCTTCCACACAAAAACTAAACAAAGAAATTATATAATTCAATAACACAATCAATAATTTAGATTTAACAGAATATATATATATATATATATATATATATATATATATATATATATATATATATAAAATATTTCACCCATCAAAGAGCAAAAACACTGGACTGGGGTTGCAGCTCAGTGGTTGAGTGCTTGCCTCACATGCATGAGGCACTGGGTTTGATCCTCAGAACCACATACAAAAATAAATAAAAATATTTTTAAAAAGTGCAAATACATTTTTTTCTCAGCACCAATGGATCCTTCTCTAAAACAGGCCATATGTTATGCCACAAAATAACTCTTAGCAAATACAAAAACAAATAGAGATACTACCCTTCATTCTATCAGACCATTATAAAATGAAATGAGAAACCAATGATAAAATAAAAAAAAATAGAAGCTACTCCAACACCTGGAGACTAAATAATATGCTGTTGAATGACTCATAGATAGCAGAAAACATCAAGGAGGATATAAAAGAATTCGTAGAGGTAAATGAGAATTCTGATACAACATACCAAAATCTCTGGGACATTTGAAGGCAGTGCTAAGAGGAAAATGTTCATTGGATTGAGCTCATTAATTAAAAGAAGAAAAAGTCAACAAATAAATGACATTACATCTCCAAAACCCTGAAAAATAAGAATAAGTCAATACCAAATGTACTAGAAGACAGGAAATAATTAAAATCAGGGATGAAATTGATACAAAAGAAACAATGAAAAAAATTGACAAAGCAAAAAGCTGGTTCTTTGAAAATAATAAATAAAAGTGGATAAAGCCTTAATTACCCTAAAGGAAAGAAGGAGAGAGAAAACTCGAATTACTAAAATTTCTAATCAAAAAGGAAATATCATGACAGATAACAGTGAAATACAAAAGATAATTAGAAACTATTTTTGAAAATGTATGCCCCAATAAATTAGAAAATATCAATGTCAACAACAAATTTGTAGAGAATTATGAGTTGCCCAAACTGAATCAGGAGCACATACACAATTGAAACAGGTCAATTTCAAGCAATAAACTAGAAGAAACTGTCAAAAGCCCACCAATCAAGAAAATCCCAGGACCAGATGGATTCTCAGCTAAGTTCTAAAAGACCTTCAAAGAGTTAATACTAATATTCCTCAAATTACTCCATGAAGTAGAAAATAAGGGAAACCTTCCAAACTCATTCTATGATGCTTGTATCACCCTGAAACCTAAGCCAGACAAAGACACATAAAGGAAAGAAAACTTCAGACCAATATCCCTGATGAACACAGATGCAAAAATTCTCAATAAAATTCTGGCAAATCACATACAAAAATATATTATCCCAGTGATACAAGGTTAGTTCAACATACGGAAATCAATAAACATAATTCATCACATCAATAAACATAAAGATAAAAATCATATGATCCTCTCAGTAGATATACAAAAAGTATTTGATAAAATATAACACCTTTCCAAGTTTATAACACTAGAAAAACTATCAATAATAGGAACATACCTCAACAGTGAAAAAGCTATCTATGCTAAGCCCAAGGCCAACATCATTCTAAATGGAGAAAAACTGGAAGCATTCCATCTTAGAACTTAAACAAGACAGGGATGCCCTCTCTTACCACTCCTACTCAATACAGTCCTTGAGACTCTAGCCAGAGGAATTAGACAAATGAAAGAAATTAAAGGGATATAAATAGAAAAAGAAGAACTCAAACTATCACTATTTGCTGACAACATGATTCTATACTTAGAGGATCCACAAAACTCCACCAAAAAACTTCTAGAATTAATACATGAATTGAGCAAAGTAGGATTATTAAAGCAACAACTATAGATCAAATGCATTTACATACAATAATGATGAACCCTCAGAAAGAGTAATTAGGAAAACTACCCCATTCACAATAGCCTCAAAAAATAAATAAAGTGCTTGGGAATCAATATAACAAAAGAGGCAAAAGACCTCTACAATGAAAACTAGAGAACATTAAAGAAAGACATTGAAGAAGACCTTAGAAAATGTAGAGATCCCCCATGTTCTTGGATAGGCAAAATTAATATTGTTAAAATGGCCATACTACCTAAAGTGCAATACACATTCAATGTGATTCCAATTAAAATCCCAATGTCATTTCTTTACAGAGATAGAAAAAGCAATCATGAAATTCATATGGAAAAATAAGAGACCCAGAATAGTCAAAGCAATCCTTAGCAAGAAGAGTGAAGCAGGAAACATCACAATACCAGAACATAAAATATATTACAAAGTTATAGTATCAAAACTGGTATGATATTGGCACTAAAACAGGCATGTAGATAAATGGCACAGAATAGAAAACATTGAGAGAAACCCACATAAATACAGTTATTTCATATTAGAAACAGGTGCCCAAAACATACATTAGAGAAAAGACAGGCTCTTCAATGATTGGTGCTGGGATAACTGGAAAGCCATATGCAGCAAAATGAAACTAAACCCCTATCTCTCACCATGAACAAAATTCAACTCAAAGTGGATCAAGGACCTTGGAATTAGACTAGACACCCTGTGCCTAATAGCCCTGACTTCCTTATTAAGACTCCTAAAGGGCAAGAAATAAAATCAAGAATTAATAAATGGCATGGATTCAAACTAAAAAGTTTCTTCTCTACAAAGAAGACAACCAATAATGTGGAAAGAGAGCCTACAGAATGGGAGAACATCCTTACTTGTTATATATGAGAGCACTAATTTCTAGGATATATAAAGAACTCAAAAAACTTAATGCTAATAAAATAAATAACCCAATCAATAAATGGGCTAAGGAACTGAACAGATACTTCTCAGAAGATAAAGAATGGATCAACAAATATATGAAAAAATGGTTAACTTCTCTAGTCATTAGAGAAATGCAAATCAAAACTCTCTAAGGTTTCTTCTCACTCCAGTCAGAATGACAATTATCAAGAATACAAACAATAAGTGTTAGGCAAGGATGTGTGGGGAAAAGGTACACTCATACATTGCTGGTGGCACTGCAAATTGGTGTAACTACTATGGAAAGCAGCATGGAGATTCCTTAGAAAACTTGGAATGGAACCACCATTTGATCCAGATATCCCACTCCTTGGTCTATATCCAAAGGACTTAAAATCAGCCATACTATAGTAAAACATCCACATCAATGTTCATAACAGCTCAATTTATAATAGATAAACTGTGGAAGCAATCTAGATGCCCTTCAATAAATGAATGGATAAAGAAACTCTGGTATATATACAAAATGGAATACTACTCAGCATTAAGAAAGAATAAAATTATGGCATTTGCAGGTAAATGGATGGAGTTGGAGAATATCATGGTAAGCAAAATAAGTCAATCCCAATAAACCAAAGGCCAAATGTTCTCTCTGATATGTGGATACTGATCCATAATGTGGGGGGGAATTGAGGTATTTTGGGCAAAGGGGAGGGAGAAATGGAGTGGAGGCATGGGGACAAGAAAGATGGTGGAATGAGATCAACACCATTAACCTAGGTTCATATGACTGCACATATGGTACAACTCTATATCATGTACAACCAGAGAAATGAAAAAATGTGCTCAATGTATATACAATTAATTGAAATGCATTCTTCTGTCAGTATAACTAATTAGAACAAATTAAAAAACTTAAAAAGTATACAAATAATGATAAACACTTTTGCAGATAGCGGGGGCATCACTTATACCCCTGGTTTATTCAGTGTTTATATCATGAATGATTTGTTTTATTCATGTATCATTAATACATATTAATTATTTGTATTATTGAATCATGAATAAATTGTAATAATTTGTACCACTGAACAAAAGGCATAAATTGGAGAAAAGATAACCTCTTCAACAAATGATGAGAGAAGTAAAATTAAATCACATCAAATAAATCAATAAAATCAAGTGCAAACAATAAAATCAAGAATGAATAAATGGGATGGTATTAAACTAAAAAGCTTCCACACAAGAAAGAAAACAATCAAGAGTGTGATCAAAAAGCCTACAGAATGGAAGAAAATCTTTGCCACCTATACCTCAGAGAAAGTATTAACATTAATGATATATAAAAAACTCAAAAAACTTACCACCATAAAATAAATAATACAATCAATAAATGGGCTAAGGAACTGAACAAACACTTCACAGAAGAAGAAATACAATCTATCAATAAATATATAGAAAAATGTCCAACATCTCTAGAAATTAGAGAAATGCAAATTAAAACAATACTGAGATTCCATCTCAATCCATTCAGAATGGCAATTCTCAAGAATACAACTAAGAATAAATGCTGCTGAGAATGTGGGGAAAAGGTTTACCCATATGTTGCTGGTAGGAATACAAATTGGTGCAACCACTCTGGAGATTCCTCAAAAATCTTGGAATGGAACCAATAAATATTGACTCAGTTATCCAAATCCTTTGTATATACCCCATTTTATCCAGATTTTTGCTGCTATGACTAGAATACATGACCAACATAATTGTAGAGTAGGAAAGCTTTATTTGGGGACTCACAATTTCTGATGCCTCAGTCCATAGTCAGCACACTGCATTCCTCAGAACTCGAGGTGAGGCAGGACATCAATGGAGTAAAAGTGTGGTGGAGGGAAGCAGCTTACATGATGGTAAGGAGTTAGAGAGGGAGAGCTCCACTTGTCAAATACAAGTATGTACCCAAATGTCATGTCTCCAGTGCTCCACCTTCTCCAGCCATACCCCACATAACTTCAATTACCACTCAACTAATCCTATCAGGTTATAAATTCACTGATTATGTTAAGGCTCTCATAACCAAATAATTTCTTCTCTGAACATTCTTGCATTGTTTCACACATGAGCTTTAGGGGGACACCTCACATCTAAATCATACCATAGTCAAATGACTTAAAATAAGCTTATTATAGTGGCACAGCCATATCAACATTTCTAGCACTTTTATTCACAATAGCTAACCTATGGAACCAAACTAGATGCCCTTCAACAGATGAATAGATTAAGAAAACATGGTATATATACACAGTGGGACATTACTCAACCATAAAGAATGGAATTATGGCATTTGCTGGTAAATTGATAGAACTGGAGACTATTGTGCCAAGGGAAATAATGCAATACCAAAAACCAATGGCTGTATATATTGGGAGCAAATTTTTACCCCTCACACATCAGACAGAGCACTAATCTCTAGGGTATATAAAGAACTCAACAAGTTAATTACAGTAGAGGGGGTAGAGAGAGAAGAGGGGAGGGGAGGGGAGGGGAGGGGGG
>NW_026000294.1:8395412-8407689 GCF_001458135.2 Marmota marmota marmota | reverse complement strand
GAAATGCTGCTGCTGTCTTGCTCGTCTCTCTCTCTCTCTCTCTCTCTCTCTCTCTCTCTCTCACACACACACACACACACACACACACACACACACACATAATTACTGGTGGCTCTGACCTATGCTGCTTTCCTCAACCACACTCTTCTACCAAGATGTTCTATCTCACCTCAATCCCCAAGGAATTGAATTGGTTATCTATGGACAAAATCCTCTGAAACTCTAAACCCCAAAATGTTTCCTTCTCTAATTGTTCTTGTCAGGTCTTTTGGTAATGGCAGTGAAAAAGTGACTAAAACTGTGTGCGTGTGTGTGTGTGCGTGTGCGTGTGCGTGTGCATGTGCGTGTGCGTGTGTGTGTGTGTGTGTGGTATTACCTTTTTCTATTCATCTGTTGATTGGCAACCAGGTTGGTTCCATAGCTTGGCTATTATGAAATGTGCTGCTGTAAAAATTTCTGTCTGTAACCCTATAATATGCTGATTTCAGATCTTTTGGATACATACTCAGGAATGGGATAACTGGGTCATGTGGTAGTTCCATTCATAGTTTTTGTTTCTTTGTTTGTTTTTGTTGTTTTTAATGAATCCCCATTCTATTTCCAGAGTGGTTGTATTAATTTGCAGTCCCACCAATAATGTATGAGTGTACCTTTACCACCACAAACTTGTAATCAATTATTATTATTTGTATCCTTAATAATTGCCATTCTGATTTTGGTGATAGTGAAGAGCATTTTATATACCCCCCCCCAATCAGCCAAAGCTTTGAGTTTTTCCAACAGAATTTTCTTCCTGCTTTAATGCATCATATATTTCAATCTTTTCTGCCTTCTACCTAATAGTGGCTGTTATGGTTTAAATATGAGGTGTCCCCCAAAACCTCATGTGTTAAATAATGCAATAAAAGGTTAGAAGTAAAATGATTGAGTTATAAGAGATTATCCTATTCAGTGCACTAATCCACCAAAAATGATTAACTAGGTGATAACTGCAAGTAGTTAGGGTGTGGCCAGAGGAGCTGAATCACTGTGGGATACAATAATTCAATATAAATATAGAATAGGAGAGACAAACATTCCTAACCAACAACAGGCCCCAAGTAGAAACCACTAGTGGGAGAACTCGGGTCTCAGTCCTGGATATTTACTCATACATCAAAACATAGAGGAGTCCCTAAAACAAAACAAAAAAATAATAATAATTTCACATGAAAGGATACTCATATAAAAGAGGAAGAAAAATCTATCTCCACTGATGTTCAAGTCCATGATATCTTAAAACATAAGGAAACAGGCAAATTTCTCCCCAAAATTTACAATCCCCCCAAAATGAATACACAGATATGGAAGTGGATGAAATTCCAGAGACAACTATTAAAAATTGATATTAAAATGTTCAATAAACTAAAAGATGATCAGGTAATAAATTAAGAGCAAAAACAGGAGATTAAAGATCATTTTAATAATGAAATAGAGATATTTAAACAAGCCAGGCAGAACTCCTAGAAATGAAAGACATAATGAATAAATCATATTAAAAATTTGCTTAAAAGTATCAACAATAGAACATACTGCACATAAAATGGAACTATATGCTTCAAAGACAGAAATTCAGGTCATGAAAATGAGGTATATAAACCTGAATACTCTGTATACAATAAAGAAAAGACATAAATAAAAGATCATGATCAGATTATATAAAAACTCTAGGACAATATCAAGACACAAAACATGGGATTCATCAGAATAAAAGAAAATATGGAGATACAGGGTTAAGACATCAAGAACTAGCTTCTGAGAGAAGAAAAAAATGATAAAATCGAGAAAAATTTTCTCATCTTAGAAATTAAACAGACATTAACTTATAGGAGTCATATAGAATTCAATATAAACTAGTTCAAAAAGAACCACTCCACAAAATAAACATAATGAAAATGACTAACAGAAAACAAAGAAATAATATTAAAAGCTATAACAGGAAAATAACAGTTCATATTTAGAGGAAAATCAATAAGGCATGTTTGAGATTTCTCAAGTCAGAGGTTAAAAGCAAGGAGGGCCTGAAATGAGATATTCCAATCTCTAAAAGCAAATAATTGCCAGACAAGTTTGCTATATGCACCAAAGCTATTTTCAGAATCAATGAAGAAATGTAAAAGTTTCCATGATACGTGTTATGGTTTACACAATACATGTCCCCCAAACCCTAATGTGTGAGAAAATGGAAGAAAGTTGAGAGATGAAATGATCCAGTTATGAGAATCTTAACATAATCAGTGCATAAATTCCCTGATAGGGATTAACTGGGTGGTAACTATAGGCAGGCAGTGTGTGACTGAAGGAAGTGGGTCTCTGGGAATGTGCCCTTGGAGTATAAATATTTTGTTATTGGTGAGTGTTAGGTCAGTGGCAGTGACTTAAAACAAAGCAGCCCTGGTGGAAAAGAAAAATCAATCAGGTGCCTGCAGAAATGCCTGTCAATCAGCAGGACCCAAGGCCAATCCTGGCGTTCAGCCAACTCCCCTTACCAACTCCAACAGGACAAGGGACTCTAAAAACACCTTTTCCTGTCACAAGCCCTTCCCTTCCTGCTGTAAGCCCCATAAAAGTCCAGTCCTGTCAAGCTCCTGCGCAGTTTCTCTTCAGACCCTTCTCCTGTCCACTCTGTCAGTCTGAAGGAGTTCCACCCAGGAGCGAATCTCAAATAAAGCCTGTTGGACGACCTTTATAAATCTGCCTCCTTTGGTGGCTGCCCACCTCGCCTGATCTTACAGTGACCAGAGAGAGAGCATTCTCCTGCGCATGCTTGCTCTCTCTCTCTCTCTCTCTCTCTCTCTCTCTCCCTTCCTCCCTCCCTCTTTCTTTCTCTGCATCCTGATCAACAGATCCTGAGATGCCTTGTTCCTTTATGCCTTTCTGCCTTGAGCAATGGAGTTGCCCTTTCTCACCTTGAACACTGAGCTACAGAGTTGGCCATCTATGGACTGAGACCTCTGGTACTCTGATCTCCAAGTAAATTTTTCCTCCTAAAATTGTTCTCATCAAATCTTTTCAGTACAGTACCAAAACAGTTAATTAAAACATAAATTTGCATGTAGAATGAGGTCTTTGCTGTGACTAACCTGACTATGTGATTTAGAAGTTTGAGAAGGTTTTTGGAATTTGTGGAAGAAAGTTTGAAAAATTTCTAAAAGCTGGAAAAAATTTCTAAAGCTGGAAAGGTTTGGAATTGTTGTAAGCAGAATTTAATGGATGACTCAAGTGAAAGCACAAATTACCAGAATGAAGATATAACCATGTACAATAAAGACTGGGTTCATGAGGCTTTAGAGGAAAAGGAGGAATCTATTTGAAACTGGACTAGAGGTCATTTAAGTTACATTCTGGCTAAGAAGTTGTGTAAAATTTTCCCATGTCCTGAGACTATGTGAGGCTCAATTTAACCTGACAGAGAAAATTTCAAGGCAACAAAACTTCAAGGGGTGGCATGGGTATTGCTGGTGGCTTTTAGCCAAGTTTGGTGTGATAATATGGAGCAGAAACAAACCAGAAAGATCTGAAGAATTTGCAGTTTGGCCAGAAGAAAGGTGTGATTGTTAAAAATATTAAAGCTACTAAAGAAATGCTAAATACTTTACAAAGAAACAATAGTAAGTATGACTTTAAGGCATCTCAAGGATTGGCATGAACATACAAATTTCACGTTCCTTTGAACACGAAAAACCAGTGTCTACCTCAGAGCAAAGCCTGTCCAAGGAAGGGGGTGTGACCTTTGTCCTTGGAAAAACCCACAGAGCACTCCTAAGCACATTCCCACCCTGCTAAGTTGTTTATCTACAAATAACAGGAGAGATCTGCTGCACCAGGTGTCCCTGACTCAGTCAGGCTAGGTGGGGACCCATAGCAACCCCCTAGCAGCCACCAATCAGCATGAGACAGGGAAAATACCTGAGATACCCCTCATGGCTTAAACCAATCAGTTCAAACTAATCCCCTTCTTGTACTAGCCAATCACCCCTATCCAACTTGTTCCCACCAGTGAATGTGCTAATCATGTTTTAGAGTTGTTTTATGATTTTCCCGAGGTGTGTGATGATTTGCTAAGACATGCTAGGATGTATGTGAAGTCCCTGCCTTCCCCAAAGAGTGTATAAAACTGCTGCAAACCCTGGGCTCGGGGCCTCTCAGTGTCACCAGTTGCTGTATGCACACAGAGGACCAAGCTAGCTCACAGTAAACATTTCTTTGCTGCTTAGATCAATCTTGGTCTCTGGTGGTCTTTTGGGGGTCCTGAATTTGAGCATAACAAACAGAGATCAGTGGGGCACACTCCTTGTAAAAAGAGGACTAGGAGGTTGTTTCACCATGCTCAGCAGCCCAGGCACTCATAAGCTGCTACAGCCAGGGTCCAAATAGGATTGGCTACTTCTCAAGATGGCAGCAGACCTTGAAATCAACAATGTGGTGGTGCTGGTTCTGTAGGAATGCAGGATGCTGAAGTTAGTGGGTCATGGATGCTTCCACCAAGATTTCAAAGGAAGGCCTTGGAGGCAAAGCATAATGCATGAGGATTAGATTCCCTTTGGGCATCTCAGGAAGACAATGCATGCCCATGTGAAAAGGAAGCCAAAGCTGAAACAGAGAAACCCAAGATTAGGAAAAGCCAGTAATGTGGAATGTCTGCTGAGGAAAGTTGCAGGAATCAAGAAGAAACTAGCCAAGAGAGAGGGTATGTACACTTAAATTGGCAAAACCATAAGGGAAGACCTACACAAGCCCTTTAGAGAGAACATCACAATGCCATATCCTCCAGATTCTGGACACAGAGCTACAGGACTTGTTTTCCCATCTAGATTTCAGTTTTGCTTTTATCCCATTCCTTCTTTCCATGCTCCTATTTCTTCTTTTTGAAATAGAAATCTACACTCTGTTTGTGTGTGTGTGTGTGTGTGTGTGTGTGTAACTTGATTTTTATTTTTATAGGGGTCACACTGAGAGTTTGCCCTGAGCCTCAGAGGAGACTTTGGACTTGGATTTTGAGCAATGCTAAAAGTGTTAAGAATATGTGAATTCTTGAAAATGGATTGAACATTTTTTGTATTGTGAGATGGGCATGAGAATTTGGGGGCATGGGTGGAGAGTGTTATACTTAGATATTAGGCATCCCCCATAATCTTATGTGTGAGAAAACTCAAAATAGTTGAGAGGTGACATGATTGGATTATGAGAGTCTTAACCTAATCCATGCATTAATTCCCTGAAAGTAATTAACTGATTTGTTCAATTATATGAACCAAGAAGATATAGAAACCTATATAGAGGAAAATTAAGCAATGAAATTGAAACAATTAAAAGCCTTCCAACAACAACAACAAAAAGCGCAGGACCAGATAGATTCTCAGCTGATTTCTACCAGATCTTTAACACTAGTCTTTACCTAATATCTCATGAAATTGAAAAGGAGGGAACACTCTTAAATATATTCTCTGACAAAGACACATCAAAGAAAGAAAACTACAGAACTGAGAAACCAGCCTCTACCTCAGAGCAAAGCCTGTCCAAGGAAGGGGGCATGACCCTTGTCCTTAGAAAGACCCACAGAGCACTCCTAGGCACATACCCACCCTGCTGAGTTGTTTATCTACAAATAACAGGAGAGATCTGCTGCACCAGGTGTCCCTGACTCAGTCAGGCTAGGTGGGGACCCATAGCAACCCCCTAGCAGCCACCAATCAGCATGAGACAGGGAAATACCTGGGATGCCAGATGACCCTCCCAGTAGTTTATGGTGGTTGATAACATGTTGGGAAACCATGTATTTCAGCATGTACATCCCTCATGGTTTAAACCAATCAGTTTAAACGAATCCCCCTCTTGTACTAACCAATCACCCTTACCCAAATTGCTCCCACCAATGAATGTGCTAATCATGTTTTAGAGTTGTTTTATGATTTTCCCGTGGTGTGTGATGATTTGCTAAGAGATGCTATGATGTATGTGAAGTCCCTGCCTTCCCCAAAGAGTGTATAAAACTGCTGCAAACCCTGGGCTTGGGGCCTCTCAGTGTCACCAGTTGCTGTGTGCATGTGGAGGACCAAGCTAGCTCACAATAAACATCTCTTTGCTGCTTACATGGATCTTGGTCTCTGGTGGTCTTTTGGGGGTCCCGAATTGGAGCATAACAGAACAATGTCCTTGATGAACACAGATGTAAAAATCCTTAATAAAATAATAACAAACTGAGAAACTGATGTGACTCCATTTTGAAAACAGTTTCTACCTCAAAGCCTGTCCAAGGAATAGGGGCATGACCCTTGTCCTTGGAAAAACCCACAGAGAGCTCCTAGGCACATACCCACTCTGCTGAGTTGTTTGTCTGCAAATAACAGGAGGGATCTGCAGCACCAGGTGTCCCTGACTCAGTTAGGCCAGTTAAGGACCCATAGCAACCCCCTAGCAGCCACCAATCAGCATGAGACAGGGAAATACCTGGGATGCCAGAAGACCCTTCCAGTAGTTTATGGTGGTTGATAACATGTTGGGAAACCATGTAGTTCAGCACATACACCCCTCATGGCATAAACCAATCAGTTCAAATGAATCCCCCTCTTGTACTAACCTAACCAATCACCCCTACCCAACTTGTTCCCGCCAGTGAATGTGCTAATCAATGTTAAAAGTTGTTGTTTGACTTTCCCGTGGTGTGAAATGATTTGCTGTGTGATCTTGTGATGCATAAAGTATCCCCAAAAACCTATAAAATCTCACTGAACAAAGGAGCTGGGCTCACTCCCTGGGACTACTGCATCAGGAATGGTTGTGAGTCCAGGCTCGAACTTGCAATAAATACTCTTGTGTGATTATATCGGATTCAGCTCCTGGAGGTATATTGGGGTCCCATGAATCTGGCATTACAAAACCACATTCAAAACACAACAAAATGTGTTTCATCCCAGGGATGCAAAGTTAGTTAATTCAACATAATCAAATCAATAAATACAATTTACCATATAAATAGAGTTAAGGATATTAATCATATCATTATCTAAAGAGATGCAGATAAAGCATTTGACAAAGTCCAAAACCCATTTATGTTTAAAACACTAGAGAAATTTGGATAGAAGGAACTTATCTCAACATTGTAAAGGCTGTATGTTATAACTCAAGGATAACATCATACTAAACAGAAAAACTGCAAGCATTTCCTCTAAAATCAGGAACAATATCAGGATGTCCACTCTTACCACTTCTATTCATTATACTCCTCAAAGCTCTAGTCATAGCAATCAGGAAAGAGAAGGATATTAAAGGTATACAAATAGGAAAAGAAGTCAATTATTTCTTTCTTGCTAATGATATCACCCTATATTTATGAGCTCCCAATATTGCATCAGAAGACTTCCAGAGCTGATAAATGAATTCAGTAAAGTAGCAGGACTCAAGTTCAACTTCCATAAATCAATAGCTTTCCTATACTACAGTACTTATTCTGCTGAAAAAGGAATTAAGAAAAGTATCCCATTCACAATAACCTCAAAAATAAAATAAAATACTTGGGAAATAAATCACACCAAGAAGATGAAAGACCTCTAAAAATCTATAGAACACTGAAACAGAAATTGAAAAAGGCATCAGAAGATGAAAAGACCTAACAGGTATTGGGGTAGACTGGATTAATATTTTGAAAAATGGATCAAAACCTGCTTATGATTTTGCATGCCTGTAATCCCAGGGAGAAGGATTGCAAACATGAGTTTAACCTCAACAATTTAAAAATGCCCTAAGCAACTTACTGAGACCCATGTCTCAAAATAAAAATAAATAAATAAATAAAAGAGAATGCAGCTCTATGGTTAAGTGACCCTGGATAGAATCTCTGGTACAGGAAGGAAGGAAGGTAGGAAGGAAGGAAGGAAGAAAAAGGACAGGGGAAAAGGAGAAATGGAGGGAAGGAGGGGCAGAAGGGTGGGGAGGAAAGAAGAAGAAAATATTTAAAAGATTATTTGGTATGTGGGATTGAACTCAGGGGAGTCAAACACTGAGGGTCATCCCCATACCTTTTTATTTTATATTCTGAGATAGGGCCTCACTAAGTTGCTAAGGCTGGCTTCAAACTTGCAATCCTCCTGCCTCAGCCTCCTAAGAACCTGGGATTACAGGTGTGTACCAATGCACCGGGCTAAGAAGAAAACGTTTTAAAAAATAATCATAGCCTTAGGAATGAAAGCAAAAGCCTTGCAACTGCTAGAAGAATACATAAGGTCAACAATTTAACATATTTCCATAGGAACAAATTTCTTAAACATGACCCAGAAAGTTCAAAAAATAAAACTAAGAATCAATAAGTGGGATGATATGAAGTTTTTTTAGAAAAACAACTTCTGCATAGAAAAGAAATGATAAAAGTGTGAAGAGAAACCTAAATAATGAAAGAAAATCTTTTCCAGTTACTTCCCTAGCATGGGATTAACACTCAGAATATATGCAGAACTCAAGAAGTTTATCACACACACAAACACACACACACACACACACAGGAAAAAAATCAATAAATGGCAAAAAGAACTAAAGAGACACTTGTCAAAAGAAGAAACACAAATGGCCACCAAATATATGAAAACTAACAATCAAAAGAAATGCAAATCAAAACTTCACTGAGATCTCCCCCTCACTCTTGTCACAATGGCAATCATCAAGAATACAAATGATAATAATAAGTGTTGGCAAGGATGTGGGGGAAAGTTATGTTCATACATTGTTGGTTGGGCTGCAAATTATACAACCACTCTGGAAAGCAGTACATAGATTTTTCCAAAACCCTGAAAGGAAAACACCGTAGGAACCACTATATTACTCTTCAGTATTTATCCTAAAGATTTAAATCAATGATATATTCATATCAATGTTTACATCAAGGCAACTTACAATAGCCAAGATATGGAACCAGATAAGGTACCTGTCAATAGATGAATACATTAAGAAACTAATATACAGAGAGACACATATATACTATATATATTTAGACACATAACAGAGAAGTTTTACTTTGTCATAAGAAGAATGAATATGGAGTTTGCAGTTAAATGGATGGAACTGGAGAACATCATGCTAAGTGACATAAGGCACACTAAGAAAATCAAGATGGAATATTTTCTCTCATATGCAGAAGCTAGACAAAGTAAGGGGAAATGGGGTGTTTGGGATATTAAAAAGATAAAACGAAGATCAGTAGAGTAAAAGAAGGAGATTGAGGGCTTGGGGTATAACTTAGTGGTGGAGTACTTGCCTAGTGCATGTAAGGCACTGGGTTCAATCCTCAGCACCATATAAAAATAAACAAATGAAATAAAGGTAGTATGTCTATCTATAACTATAAACAAAAAAGAAGGAGATTGAGTGAGAGGAAGGAAGGATGAGATGGGGGGAAATGCAGAGTTTAATTTGACAAAATTCACTATATATATGTATAAATATACCTCAGTGAATTCCACCTATGTGTATCTATAAAGCACCAAGTAAAATAAATAAATAAATAAATAAGTGAATGGCAGACCAGTAGAGGAAATGAAAGAAGGAAAGGGAGGAGAGGAAGGAAGAGTAAGCACCTGGGACTGAAATGGAGTAAATAAAATTTCAAGCATATATGATTATATTAAAATGAACCAATTATGTAGAAATATAATG
Source organism: Marmota marmota marmota (assembly GCF_001458135.2). NCBI lineage: Eukaryota > Metazoa > Chordata > Mammalia > Rodentia > Sciuridae > Marmota > Marmota marmota. The sequence continues at coordinate 8,398,005 of NW_026000294.1, read as the reverse complement.
CAAAAATAAAAGCAAAATGAGACATAAAGGAAAGAAAATTGACATTTGGATTTCACCTAACTCATCAAATGACACCATTAAGTAAATCAACAGATAAGCTGTAGAAAGAAAATGTTTTTAAAAATTCATACATAATAGACTGTTACAATACCATTGTTTTTGTTTGCTTGTTTGAAATAGGTACAATATTTGAGGTCACATCACAAAAGAACACATGGAAATGTCCAATAAACAAATGAAAAAGTTCTTATATAAGATGTGAAAATTAATATGGTAATGTAACACACCTGCCATAATAGTAAAAAATGTTGTCTAAAATATGGGTCAATTGGACCTCTTACATTGTGTGCAATTATGTTTTCCAAACAAAACCACTTCAAAAAACCTAAGTGAATTTATTATAAATTATGTTTTCCAAGCATAAGCACTTGGAAAAACCTAAACTAATTTCTTATGAATCTAAACATACACCTACTCTAAATAATAGGCATTCCCATTCTAGTTATTCAGCTATGTTAAATCAAAGCATTTAACCTCTAAATACTTTCAGTAGAATATTCAGAGAAGTTTTATTTCATAATATTCTAAAACTATAGATTGTTCATGGATCCATTATTACAAAAATAGCTAAATAAATTTTATGATATCTATAAGAATATATACTACTTAGTAATAAAAAGGAACAAAAATAAGGGTAAATTATGATACATGTAACATGGACAAATACTAAAATAAAATCATAGTATTTCATAATACTTTATGGAATTCTATAACAGTGATAATAAATATCTAGTGATAAATTCAGAAACATAGTTCCCTCTGGGGGTGGAAGGTATATAGGAATCAGTTTTGAGGGAACATAAATAAATCTGGGGAGTATTAATGAAGCCAGATTTACAGATAGGGTTAGTGTAGTTAGGTAAATTGGGTCTAATATCCAGTAAAATCAAGAATGAAGGCCATATTAAGAATGGAGTCTAGGAAAATGGGAATTGAAAATGTCCCCAAGGCCCAGAGCCCATCCCAAGGAAATATTAAAGAAGCAGCTCCCAGCAAACAAAGAGATGCTAATCCAAAAGTCCTTCCTGCCCAGATTTCTCCTCTGGCCCACCTGTCCCTCACCTTTTGGGCCTTCCCACCTACATTCCATCACTGCAAGATAATAGAACAAAGGACAGGAATGCAAGTGACAGGAATGCTGGAAATCTGAAAGTAAACCTTAGCTATAAAAAAGGGAAGACCTCCCCCTTCCACGGATTCCACCTCTTGGGTCCCTTTCTTTCTATGGGGAGAAGTCTTTCCTGCTGTCCTTTAATAAAGTTTCAACTTTCCACTCTACACTTGCCTTGACATGCTTCTCTGGAGTTGTATTTCAGCATTGGGGAAGCAAGGACTCTTCATCGGTAAACAATGGTAACACTGATACTAATAAGTACCCCCATATGGATTTAGGTAACATAAGTATTCATGTGCCAAACTTCACTATTTCTGTATATAAATTTTACTTAAAGAGAACCCAAGATAAATAAAATTCTATATAATGATATGCATTAAGTGTTTAAAGATATCTGCAATTTAATTTGTTATGCGTCAAAAGATAAGATTAGTTAAAGGATGAATGGAGAAGATACTTGAATAGATATGTTATAAAGAAAATACCATAAAGTGTTAATTATAGATTGTATATATTGGTTGTATGGGGATTGACTTATAGTTCTTTTAACTCATCCTAATTTTAAAAAACTTTTTAAATAAAATGTCAAATAAATATTTATATCCAAAGATGTTCATCAGTGTTAGTGATATTGGGATATTAGTCAGAAATTGGAAATGATGTATATGCTTGTTTGGTTTTGGATCTATTCTACAACTATGAAAATGATGCTTGCAATTAGCAAAATAGTAAGATTGTATTATGCTGTGTTAATGCTGGATAAAAAAATACAATGCCATTTTCAACATGCATAGGAAATAGAAATCTAAAATTTCACTATTATTTGTGTGTGCATGGTGAGATTATGGGTGCTTTTACGTTTCTTATGCTAATGAAGCCAGATTTAAAGTTAGGTAGTCAGTATAGTTAGGTAAATCGGGTCTAATACCGAGTGAAATCTAAAATGGAGGCCATGCGGAGAATGACTCAGGGAAAACACAGGACAACTCATGGAATGTTAATGAAGTCCCGAAAAGGCCCTAGGCCAAAGTCCACCGCAAAGAAATGTTAATGAACAGCCCCCAGCAAAAAGGTGATGACTCAGAAGTCCTTCCTGACCAGATTACTTCTTTGGCCCACCTGTGTCCCACCCCTCGGGCCTTCCAACCTACATTCCATCACCAAAACTATAAAAAGGGGAGACAACATCCCTTCCACGGATTCCACCTCTTGGGTCCCCTTCTTCCTCCGGGAGAAGTCTTTTCTGCTGTCCTTTAATAAACTTCTAATTTCTACTCTGACCTTGCCTCGGCGTGCTTCTTTGGTGTTATTCTTCAACATTGGGGAAGCAAGGACTCGTCACCGGTCAACAGCGGTAACATATTGGAGGTCCCACTGAGATTCTACACCGAGGTAAGTGCATGCACCCCATATCTGTTT
>NW_026000294.1:8388344-8393045 GCF_001458135.2 Marmota marmota marmota | reverse complement strand
AAGAAATGAAATTGAAGCTGTAATAAAACCTCCCCCCCACCAAAAAAAAAAAAAATCCCAGAACGAGAGGGATTCTCAGCTGAAATTTACCTGATCTTTGAAGATTTAATGTCAATACTTGTCAAGGTATTCCAGGAAATAGAAAGAGGAGACAATCCCACACTCATTCTAATATGTCAGTATTACATTGACACCAAAACCAGATAAAGACACTTCAAGGAAAACTACAGACCAATATCCCTGATGAACATATATGCAGAAATTCTTAATAAATTATTATCAATTTGTATTCAAATATAAATTAGCAAGGTTGTGCATTATGAACAAGCTGATTTCATTCCAGGAATGCAATGAAGTTTCCATATATATAAATCAGTAATTGTAATTTATAGCATAAATAGAATGAAGGACAAAAATCACATGATAATCTCAACAATTTCAAATAAAGTCTTCAACAAATAACAGCACCCACTCATGTTAAATATAAGAAAACTAGCAATAAAAAAACTTAATTCAATATCATAAAGGTTATATGATATAAATATATATAAAACCAAAGCCAACATCATACTGAATGACAAAACCTGAAAACATTTCCTCTGAAATCAGGTGCAAGGCAAGGATATCTACTCTCACCACTCCTATTCAATGTAGTCCTTCAAGTTGGGCACAGTGGTACACACCCATATCCAAGCAACTCAAGAGGCTGAGACAGGAGGATCTTAAGTTCAAAGCCAGCCTCTGCAACTTAGTGAGGCTCTAAGCAGCTTAGTGAGATCCTGTCTCAAAAATAAAAATGACTGGGGATGTTTCTTAGTGGTTAAACACCCCTGAGTTCAACCCCTAGTTCCTAAAAAAGGTTAAATTATCCCTGTTTGCAAATATTATCCTATACTATGAAGAAAGACAGACATACAGACAGACACACACACACACACACACACACACACACAAAGACTTCTAGAGATGATAGTCACCAGTGTAAGATACAAAATCAGTATTTTTCTAGATATGATAATATATCTGATGAAAATTAAATCAGAAAATAATACCATTCACAATAGCCTCAAAGTAATGAAATATCTAGGAATAAACCTCTCTAAGAAAGTCAAAGACCTCTACAAGGAAAATTATAAAACACTGAAAAAAGAAGTAGAAGACACTAGAGAATGGAAAGACCTAACATGTTCTAGGTTAGGCAGAATTATTATTATCATAAGATACACAGATTCAATACAAACCCCATCAAAACACAAATTACATTTTTCACAGAATTAAAAGATAGTCCTGAAATTCATAAGGAAGGATAAAAGACACAGAATATCCAAAACAATTCTGAGCAAAATGAGCAATGATGAAGTCATCACATACCCTCTTTTAAATTATATAGAGAGCTATGTAACAAAAACAGTTTGGCATTGCCATAAAAAAACAGACAAATGGACCAACGGAATAGAATAGAAGACACAGAGACAAACTCACAGAGATATAGTCATTTTATCCTTGGCAAAGGTAAAACATATGTTGTAGGAAAAAAATGGTCTTTTAAGCAGGTGTTGCTAGGAAAACAGCATATCCATATAAAAAGGAATTAAACTATATCCCTACCTCTTACTCTGTACAATACAAGTGAAACAAATACCTAGGAATTAAGCCAGAAACCTTGTAACTGCCAGAAGAAAACATAGGGTCAACACTCCAAGAAATCAGCACAGGCAATAACTTCCTTAATAAAAAAGTAAAAGCTTAGAAAATAAAACTAAGAATTAATAAATGGCATGCCATAGAATTACAAAGCTTCCACATAGCAAAGGAAACAAAAGCATGAAGAGGGAGCTTATATAAGAGACAAAACTTTTGGAAAATATAAAAACTCAAAAATCTTAACACAAATATAAACAACCCAATTAAAAAATGTAAACTGAACTAAGAAAACATTTCTGAAAAGAAGAATTAGAAATGGCTAATTATATGAAAAAAAATGTTCAATTTTTTTTTCCAAACAGGGAAATGCAAATGAAAAATACACTGAGATTTATCTCCAGTTAGAATGGTAATCATGAAGAACACAAATAATAATAAATGATGGCAAGGGTGTGGGGGAGAAAGGAACACTTACATGCTGTTTTAAATTGGTTCGACCATTATTGAAATTAGTATGGATGTTCTTCAATAAAGTAGGAATGGAACTGTCATGTGACATTCTTATGTCACTCTATATTTATTCAAAAGAATAAAAGTCAGGGGCTGAGGTTGTGATTCACTGATAGAGCACTTGCCAAGCATGTGTGAGGCACTGAGTTTAATTCTCAGCACTGCATATAAATACATAAAGTCCATTGACAGCTAAAAAAAATTATTTTTAAAAAGAAAGAATAGAAGTCAGCATACTGTAGTAATGCATGGGATACCTTTGTCTGTCTGTCTGTCTGTCTGTCTCTCTCTCTCTCTCTCCCCTGACTGATCACAATATGATCACACTCTTCCACCATGATGTTCAGCCTCATCTCAAGCTCCATGGAATGGATCCAGCCTTCTATGGACTAGGACCTCTGAAACCTTGAACCCTCAAATAAACCTTTCTTCCTATATAGTTGTATTAGCTGGGTCCTTTAGTCACAACACCAAAAAATGCTGAGTAAAACAATAATTTAAGTGCAAAACACACACACACACACACACACACACACAAACGTGCATGAACACAGCTTTGCTCATATCCTCTGTTGCCTGGATTAGTAATACTATCTCTTAAGAGACTTATTTGAGATGATATATATATAAAACAGCTATAGCCTTAAAGACTAAATTGTACCTGAGCAAGCCCCAAGGCCAAGGCCTCCAAATATATTATTTTCCTTACCTTTCTGAGTTTGCGAATGATCAGGGTCAGAAGAAGCCAGAAAAGGGTAGCTGTCAGGCCAGTACAAACAAGAATGATGATCTCAATATTGGATTTTTCATCAGAGCCTGTAGAGTTGAAGACAGAACTTACTAAAGAAAAAATAGTTCACCAGAGATTCAGAGATAAAACAGGAGAAATGTACTGCCTTTTACAGAGCATGTTTGAATTCCAAAGGACTAATGTCAATAGATCCCATATTTTGAGTGTGTGTGTGTATCTGTGTGTGTGTTTTAAATTTTTATAGCCTGTAAGGTTTACCTTATGAGACTTAGAGGAACAAATCCTTGGTAATTGTACAGATTGTCTCAAGAAATTAGTCAAAGACTTATATATAAGAATATGTGCTTATATATTTTTGACATCTATGTATGAATGCCAACATGAGATATGTATAGTTACTCTCTATCTTATTTGCAGATTTTCTAATACAATGATTAGATAATTGTGGGATATAGCCTGATTGCCTGAATTAAATCCTGGCTCTACCTCTTACTGGTTGCACAATTTGGACATGTTACTAGTCTCTCTATGACTCATTTTCCCCATTTAAAATGAGAATAATGAAAGGTCTGAGGGTGTAGCTCACTGGTATAGTACTTGGCCTAGCATATAGAAGACCCAGATTTCCATAAAAAGTTTGTTAAGGGCTGGGGTTGTAGCTCAGTGGTAGAGCACTTGCCTGGCATGTATGAGGCATTGGGTTCCACCCTCAGCACCACATAAAAACAAATGAACAAATAAAATAAAGGTATTGTGACCATCTACAACTAAAAAAAATATTTTTAAAAATTTGTTGAAAAAATATAAATGGCAATAATAAATACCACATAGATCTATCAAGCATGCTAAATGAGATCATGAGAATTGATTAACACGGTATCTAACAAATAGCATATTTCAACTATCTGTAATATTATTAGGTTCCTTTTTCCTGTAGTGCACTCTGTATACTATCTCAGTGCATTGGGGGATGGAGGAATTTTATTAAACCAGCTTATATGTTTTCCCTGCTATGCCTTGGTAGAACATAGCTGAATGAGAAAGTAGTGGCTTTGGGGATGCCAACATGCTCAACTAAAAACCAATAATATTTCTTCGAAAACATAATTTTGCCCCCGACAGTTTAATACTAATTGTAGTAGCATAGGAGATTGGAGTCAAAAGACTTGTCATAGCCTTTGGCAAGTATCTTTTTTTTTGAACCTCCTATTTACAAATGAAATGTGCTCAAAATCTAACATTTTATGTTTATATTTCCAAATATTACCCAATATTTTTCAACAAAACAAAGGGAATTATTATTTGGTAAATTATATTATATAAAGCATTGCCATATCTTCACCTTCATGTGTATAACCTTTGAGAGAAAGGTAAGGCAGCTGGTATTATTCTCAGTTCAGAAATTACAAAACTGAAATCAATAAAAGCTAAATGACTTATCAAAAATGACAGCAATTTCATAACAAGCATGGTATTCTGGACTCAGATTTTCCATGCCATATTTTTCACATACCCTCCCAATGAAAGCAGGCATATTAAAGAAAATATTTTAGAGTATACCTATATTCACTGTCCTACTACACTGTGCTTCCACAATCAAATGCCTTTTTTAAATTGCAACCAGGGGCTGGGGATGCGGCTCAAGTGGTAGCGCACTCGGCTGGCATGCGTGCGGCCCGGGTTGGATCCTCAGCACCACATACAAACAAAGATGTTGTGTCTGCTGAAAACTAAAATAAACATTAAAAATTCTCTCTCTCTCTCTCTCTCTCTCTCTCTCTCTCTCTCTCAAAAAA